>NC_083780.1:8881429-8939184 GCF_015708825.2 Lethenteron reissneri
TGACCGGCAAGGGGGGAAAAAAATGAAATCTATAAATTATTTAATGCCACACTTCTGTCAAGGTTTAAGGAGATTCGGTACATCTCTTTAAGGAACAAATCCAAATAAAATACGGAATTGTTCTAAAAAAAAGTTAAATGTTAAATTGGAAGGAGTCGATGGGAGGAGGCGGTGGTTTACGTGGTGGCGTTATTTGTAGAAAAGTTAGTTTTGATTTTTGCAAATTTGCGTGTCAATGCGAAATAAACTTGTGCAGCAAAAAAAGATAACAAAAGCATACTGGCAATACCGCATTTCTTAGACAAATCCCATTTTAAATATTTTGATTTGTTAAAAAGCACAAACAAAAGAAATCAGGCTTGCAACATACGTACCGTATCGATGTATACAAATTCCTTCATTGGCATTTTCACTCGCCTCCAAAAAACGTCCACTCGCAATCCCCCCCCGCCCTCCGTACTTTACCCGATGGTGGCTAAATTGTGGGTGGTTGTTGGGCTATTGAAAATAATGTAATAGTTAATTAAAAAAAACACCTTTGAAGTCTTAACTGGAAGAACGTAATGAAATTGTATAAAAACACATTTGAGGCCAGCATTAAATTGGTGCAATTCTGATATTGGTGCAATGCTAATATTGATGCTATAAAACTAGAATACCCCACCCCCAATACAAGCAGTCCTGGGGCATCCCCCCCCCCCTCCACAAAAACCAGCACTGTCCAAGCCTGGCAACGTATGGTCAAACGATCGCCATAACAAACATAGCAATAATGGATTTCAAATATCTGTACATTATTATTAAATGGATCCGTGGTTATATAATGCACTACACGCCATGCTAAAATGCATTCCCTTTCGTCAACTGTTTAAAGGAATAAAATACCTTTAGTGTTGTGACAATGGTGGTTTCTTTTCCAGAACGCTTTCGGACTTACATCCCCAGGACCGTCATTGACCAATGCACAAAGATACGCCCGTGTACAAGTGGATGGGGCTTCACTCCTTCAAGTGAACTTGTAAGAACAGCATGGCTAGAAATTATTGGGAGGCGATGTCCCTCTCTAATCGACTAGTTTCCCCTCGCTTTACGCGGCTTCCGGTTTGTGCGATTTCGCGCTGCACGCATGTGGCCAACCTATTTCTACCGTAAAATTCGCTGTTCAAGTGGTTGGAATTCACTCACCGGCCAGACGTACGACAGCATTGTTTGCGTCCTGCATTGCCCGCTACTCCTCGGGCATGCAAGCTGTCTCTTGCGTTTTAATTTTGCCCCCCCCCCCCTTTTTATTTTGGAACGCATCTACTGCATAAAGCGAGGGAAACCTGTACTTAAGTCAAATTCATGAGTTTGCAAAATACAAAGTTCTTATCCAGTCATCCTATACACAAATAACGTCTCCGATTGCTAATTGTCCAGTCTCTCTACAGCTCATTTTCACCTTTCATCATGGTCCATCATGCATTTATAAGAATATTTCCCTTAATTGTCATGGCCCACAATAGGTCACCTGCTTGCAAAAAGAAAAAGCTTACCTGGAGCTATAGTAATCGATGCAAACTTAAAATTTAAGGTTGCATTTTAATAGGCGCTCAATGTTAAATTATTTTTTACCCTATCATCATGGTAAAAAAAAGTGTGGGGGGGGGGGGACCCGATCTTGGCCAACTGGGAGGGGTCCAGTGATTTTCAACATTTGTACTGGACATAGGGCATGGATGAGAAATGATTTTACTGTCATTGTCCGATACAGGAATTTAGTGTGGAAAAAAATAGCACCAGTGAATGTAAGCTATGAGTTAAAGATCCTGGGAAACCAATGCAGAGTATGTGGCATTGTGCACCGGTGTAGCTCACCCACGAGTGTAAAGCCCTTCCCCAAAGATATACGTGGCAATGGTTTTCTTGACCGTGCATCTTAAAAAACCGCACGAAACCTGAATGACTTGAACACGCAGTAGGTCTTTCGCGACCAATATTATCCACGAGGTGTTTTTTAGGTTAGATCGCATAAATAAATGCGTCGATAAACCCACTACCACCCCACATAACCAATTAGTAAGGTAAGCAAAACGTGCCAATTCGTTGGAGTGTAAAGTCACAGTAAAGTACTCGAATTGTAAATGTTGTGGGTTTACACTCCAAACAGACCGGTGTGCTCTACTCGTAACGAATTGGCATGTTTTTTTTACCATAACAAACCTTACTAATTGGCTGCATCGGGTGGTGGCGGGTTTAATGACGCATTTATATTTACGCGATCAAACCCAAAAAAAGCTGTACCCAATTAATTACCCGAGACTCTCTTTTAGCGGGGGCGACTGGAGTACGATTGCCATCTCACGGCGAGAGCAATTCGTATCAATTCGAAAACGCTCGTACTACGGATACTAGCATTTACACGACCAACGGACGTTAACTACAATAACAGGTCAAGTAAACGGCGTGGATTGTGGCCTTAAGAATAGGGAGACCAGAGTAGAGGGGGCCCTACGAGGTTGATACACTATCCAAAAACACAGCTCACTAAACTTTTTACGAGGAAGCATGTTAGTAAACGGTATGAAAAAGTTGCCGCTGCGGTGAACTTGCACAGTAACATTAAGGCAAGTCTCTAAAATATATTTCTCTTCTCACTGACACTTATTGTGAATGGTGAACTTTGCTTTCTCCACCAATGCCAAAACGGTCCCTGAAAATATTCAGTTTAACGTGTGACAGCGCTTGAGATCCACCCCCTTCAAACCCTGCATTATACATCGCATAGGATGGACACAAAACGAAGAGGTAAAAAAATAAAGAAAATATTAAACATTTCAGAAAAAAAACTCAGTGCGTCGACTAAAACAATTAGATCCATAACATCAACGTTAATGTCACTGTGAATGAGATGACAAAACATGTCTAACCCACACAGGCTGTTGCCTGGCTCGCTGTGTTTTGTAAAGCATTTCTTAATAAACATAATTCATGTTAAAGTATCACGCAAGGCAAAAATGTTAACAAACTTCTGATCCTCACATTCCTATCATCAAGAGTCCTTGGGGCGTGGTTTTGGGACTCAACAGATGCTGTGGCGAAAGTAAAAAACTATAGAAAATTACAATGAAAACAACTCAATTGGCCCACATTTCAAAACAATACAAAAATAATCATGAGGAACCAATACAAAAAAAAACATTAAACTCTACAGGTAAAGCAAACAAAAGACTTGGGTTAGGGAATGACTTACCAATGCAGCGTATTTAGCATAAGAAACATTCAATGCCTCCAAAAGCGCAACTGCTTCGCATCAACGTTAATGTTTAAAGTTGCAGTTCCTTCAGCCTATAAACCATCATTTTTCACAGGATATCAAGACAATCAAAACAGTGATGGCCAGAAAATAATACGTGCGTATAAACAGTGTTTTCAGGATTCTCACAACAGAAGGCCCCAATTCAGTCACTAATAACTTCCAAAAGAATAGCAGTCAACCGGTCTTCTTAACCATTAAACTCAATTTAATTTACTTGCGTCCACTCAAGTTTAAGTGGAAACATTGGACTTCTCCAAATTATGGTAGTCAATACTGCCAAGGTGGTAACAGGAGCCTGTGTCTTTTACGCAACTGAATTGTAACCATGTGTTGAAGTCACCAGACCACAAGGTAACACACACTGGAGGCCTGCCGTCAGTACGTGCTTCCCAAAGACAACGTTTGCAATGAGCATCGGCCAAATTCGGTCCAAGCACACGAACTTTCTACGTGTTATCCAAACTGATCGAAAGCCTAGCAGGTGATGGCCACGAGAAATGTTGAAATTATTTTCTTGCTTCGGTACAAGAGGTTTGCTCAAACGCACCGCAAAAGAATTCATGACTGTAAAAAAAAGTCAAATGCTAATCAACCCAGAAATAAGGGGGAACCCTTGGCCCTTTTCACACGAGGTCTTTGGGACAAAAAAAACGTTGGCAAAGTGGATGACGAAACGAAAGCTCTTTTGAAAGTGTCAAATTTTAAATTGCAATGCCTGCTTTCACTCAACATGTGATTAAAACGGTGTCCAGCGATAGCTTTACAGTCACCGTGCAAAATATATTTACCCGAGAAAACTGACGTGCAACCACGAGAAATGAATCCAAGCTCACGAACTATGACATGGGAGCACAAACATGACTGAACCATTGTCGCTTTTTTTGTTCCATTCGTATATTATACTCGGCCATTGCAATACCAACATACACATGCTCGATTCTCCCATTAAATAAACTGACAAGGTAACTGGTCGGTAGACACCAACAAAGACAACTTTCATATGGCAGCAACTTACGGTGTCCAAATAAAGAGTAAATTGCTAAATAAATATATGAAGGTATTTACTCGAACATTAATATGTTGACGGTTTCTAATTGTATCTTTCAGGTCAAAATATGATGCGTTTAAGTGGGCCTTTTATGATTTTTTTAAAAACAACTTGGCTGTCAAACACACGTGCACAAAACACGTTTTGTAGGGATTTCTTCTACACGCGTTCCCAACGAGTGTTGGGTCGTGCGCAAAGGTGAAGTTACGTCATTTTGCAGAGCACAAATGCACAACGCAAACGAAAAGTACCGCCCAATTGAAAGCATCGAGATTCCACTGGCATGGCATGTACTAAATTGACTAGCAGAGGCTGCAGAGGTCACGGCACATTAAACAAGCACAGAAGAAAGCAACATTTATTGAGGAAAAATCGTGACAAAATACAGTAGACTCTCGATGAACTGCACTTCAGTCAAGCCGAGTTAAATTTTATTCTGCAAGACACTCAAAAAAAGGAAACGTCACTTCTCCTCAGCCCTTTAGTTTGTGCAGCCGTTGCCCAGAATACCCAACCCTCCCCTCCTCCCTGTCTGCTTCAAGAAAATCTTGATTTCACTTAAGTCAATTAACCATAAAAACGTGCTCATCCACACAAACTGTCCCTATTAGGTGCAATTAATGGAGAGTCTAGTGCGGTTAAATTCAGAGGACAATCTTCTTCCACATCCCATATATTTTGCCTTTGTACAATGTTGTATTTTATACATAATGCGAGTCACGGTGCCCAAATGTAGAAAAACGTTGCGAGTTGGTAGTCATGTATTTTGGGGGACAAATTTGCACATCTAGTTACAGGTGGTTTCATGATAAAAATAATAATTAAAACTTCCATGCATGTCACTCATTATAAAGACCAGGTGTATGGGACAACCTTTTTGTGAATAATTGGGCTCAAATGGAACAAATAGCAAACAAAAAAAACCACGTGGCAGATCACACAGACAATCCTGGCAGGTACTGTTGCTACGGCAAATACAGTTGCCACTTTACGCAGAATGCAAGCATGGGCATCTTTAAACATTTGTATTGGCACAAGTGATGGCCAGCGAGTATTCCAAGGCAGTCAAAATGAAGTTCATGTTGTATGTGTAACGAAATTAAACGATATATATAAAAAAACACCTTAAAATACGTAACCAAAGCACGATGGAACGGAGATCAGAGGTGAGCGGACAGGGACGGGACGATGACTGATTGGCTGGAGGACGTCACATGGTCACACCGACACGATTGTTAACGGCACAACCAACATCTAGAAGAAAAAAACTGCACAGGAAAAGAGAAAAAACAGGGGGGGGGGGGGAATTTGTTACGTGGAAACAAAAGCAACAACACAACAAAAAATTAAAACACTCAACGGGTACGACCTGGCAGCGAGCCGTTGCAGGAGTTGACTAGCGACAATGAAAAAAACCACACAAAAAACGTAATCTTTTGGACTGCCACAACCAAGTAGAATCGTTTCACTTTATTAGAACTGCAATGTATAGTGGTTTAAAAAGGCACATTCCACTTTAGTAAGGATATACTTTAAACTTAAGTTTGGAATGTTATCTTTTATTACGAGTGCTCATCTTGTGCGGCTTTGAATTTCATCTAATAGCTTTGTGCTACTCCGTAAGCTTATATTTGGGGGAAGCCCATCTTCGAAACGAAATTCAGGCATAGCCATCTTCCAGCCGAGTCACAAAGAAAGTTAACACAGCACTGGTGGCACTTGTGTCAAATCTTTCAACAAGCACATTTGAAAACGTTAATTTGGGTTGAATATACGAGGCTCCATCTCAAAGCAATCACCACCGCTAAACAACTTGTCCTTCTGGAAGGACACTGCCTCTCCTGTTGCAGCGGGGAACATTAACGAGGCGCAGAAAAAAAGTTGTCAGGGTGATGTTAATAACGCGATATCCTGTCGCCGTATTAAATCCAACTGGGCAGCGCCGAGATGGCATTTCTCAGCAGGCCACGTGTCCCTGCAGCAATGTTTATGGGTGCTGAAAATAAATCAAGGCTGTAACAAACGATATCCTGCTTTCATGCACCGTATCATATCGCAAGCGGAACTTTACAACGACATCCCTGCACAACTTTCAAGTATGCCTTTTTTTACGTGATCATGAGCATTACTGCAAATACTTTAGCATAGCAATCAATTAGGAACAAAGTTAAAAAGCACATTGCCATGAAGAAAAACTGTTACAAAAAAACATTCATTTAGAGGTGAACAGGGCATCGACGAAATGGGGCCAATTATAATTTGTTAACATCCATTATCGCAAAGTTGACAATTCATGAAATGGTGAATTATTTTTACAAGAGCTCATGTTTTTTTTACCTGATATGCACCTCATTAAACAATAATCCATCGATTAAAAAAAAAGCAACACAGTAAACCAAACATCCACAGGGAATAAAATAATCTTTGTTGCTTTGCAGATTTCTTTGAAGAACATGCTATCGAAATCAGTCATTCCTCTTTTAAACTATCAAATAATCTGGCACAATATCTAAATACAACACAACTGTTACCAACTTATAAACTATTTTATCGTGCAAACATTTCCCACTGTTTAAAGACAAAACTGTAATACAATACGGGTAAAAATATGTACGTTATGTACACATGTGCATGCCAAGTGTCAGTCATGTAATCGCTGGAACAGGAAGCATATATTTAAACAACCAGACAATTCATCACCTTTAATGATTGATCAGTCTGTCCAAATCAACACAATTTAATTCTAACAATATTCAGCATTTCACAACAGACACAGTTGCAATGCTTAACGTGTGAATTAAAATAATTAAATCACGGCTTTAAACGTGCAAACCTGCTTCATTGTGTTGGTAAATCCAGACCTCAAATGGATTTACCATTTTGTATGTACAAAGCAGCCTTCCACCACCAATTTCCACTCCTCCGTGTCATCACTTATACTTCAACGAAAGCTACGCTTATTTTACAGACACTTTCAAGAACAATGCGATTCCCCAGAAACAAAGCTACAGAAGTGTGTAATGAGTGCTGTTGTACTGCACTATCAGCTTGCCATGTACGCTTCTGATACCACTTCTTCTGCACATTTTTGCTATACATGAATTACCCTTCCAGCTTAGAAACTGGTTGGCATTTGAGAGTTCAGAATTTTAACGTTTCCCATTCCGATTGACGTACATGTACGTCATTAGCTTTTCTTACCATCCCATTCAAATGACGTACGTGTCTGTTCCGATGACGAATGGAATCAGGGAAAAAAAAAGACTATCGGACCTGAAGACGTACCGAGGCTCCCACAAGGCCATGCGGGAGGTCGTGTCACTACAGTTCTCTGCGGTGAGTACAATGTCTTTAAAAGCAACGGCGCTACACCTCTAAATAAAATTAACGCATACAGCTTGCACATGCCAAGATTCAGCAGTGAACGGGACACCCACCCTGCAACTTGCAGACGTCTCAGAAAGGGTTAATCGATTCAGATTTGGAGTAGGTAGCAGGCACACTAACACTGCATCACCAAACACCCTACTCGTCCAACATGCCAACTTAAAATCATCCACCATATATTACCAAAGGGCAGGGCTTTATGCAAACATTGGTACATCCGAAACTGTCCCAGTGTGACAACACAGCAGTGCCATTATGGCTGGGCTGGTAAGCCATGCCTACATTTAAATATTTACACAAGAATCTTATTTGAATGCTTCCCCCTACGTCTATGTTTTCTATGTTTGTTGAACGTCTTTTGCACCATACGTAGCCAACCGTGCTGATCAGTGGTGCTGCGAGTGATATTATCATGATCTATCAATTCCCCAGATAAGAAAAATAAGCACAATTTAACATGGAAAGTCATTAACGGCGTTCAATTCACAAGCGTTTCATTAAACAATTTTTTTATACTTTTAAGAATGCATCCATTTTCAAATGCCCCGCGGTCACAAATTGATCGCAGCGTTTTAATGATACTCACTAGAATCATGCAATGGTGTTGCTGTTGCCTAAAAAAAAATCTGGAGGGTACGGTACTTGCTTTGTAGTACCAATTAGTTTGTGGTGACACCAACTATAAAGCCTTCCCCAGATCAACCTTGTTAAATGGCTCCAGCTGAAACCATGTTCGTTTTTAAACACTATTTGACTGCTCACATCTGTCCTGCATTGCAACTTCGAGTTTTAATTATGTTTGTTCTCTTCTAACACGCAACTTAGCTCGTGTCGCTGCACCTGTCCCGTCTCATTTGAATTTCTCTCGGGCCAACCCCTTGCCTCACCAAGTGCTTCAAATTGTCTTACGACTGAACCTCTCATTCTATTGCACGTAAACACTTTACAACCAGGATCAGTTCTGGCCAGGCACCCGATCAGGTATTTAATATTTGTTTGCACTTGTGCTGCTTCCGAGTTCATATTATGTGCGCATTGCCGAATGTGTTACAAGTGCAAATTCATTTTAATTTGCGATGTATCAAGCTGAAATAAAACTTTTCGTATAAGTCTGCCATCTACTGTTCAATGTGCGTATAATTTTGATCATTTCATTAACCACAATGTGAGCGCAGTTTTAAGTTAATTATAAAACAGCATTATTACTTAAATAAAATCGTGGTGCATCCTTTCAGAGGCCAGTATCAATCTCTGCGATAGCGAAACTTCTGTACGCAAGGTTCTGCAATTGACATTTCTTCATTTGAGCGTACAAAGAAGAGAGCTGGAATGTAACGGTTGAAAGAATAAACTATAAAGTGAATAAAAGCGTGTTTTGAAACCCATCGCCCAAGACCGATATGCATCCAAGACAAACCAAGTAATCTCCTATGGAAGTGTCATGTCAGAAAGCTATACAAGCGAGTCTTCATGGGTTACCCATATTTAGCCTGCTTTGCTTTTTGAAACATTATTCTACAAACGAGGGGTTTCAAACACAATTCGGTCGCACATAACCCACATTGTGCTTAATGCATCCAATCATGTCAGATCTAGAATGCGTAGCAGGTTTTGAGCCTGGCTTGGGGTGGGGGACTGCCTAGGAATATGGGGGGGGGGGGGAGATCATAGGCTTGGGCAGAAACGTGGCCAAGCATATTGCAAACACAATATTTGAATTCGTGTATCTTGTCGAATCGGAGGCTGAGTGTTGTGGGATTTGCCGGTTACCCTTGGTTTCGTCCTGCATTCCAAACTGATGAATGGTATTGGCAAAACATTCCAATACAGTAGAATCCCGCTCAACGATGGTAAATGGGGTTCCACGAAACCGGTCATCAAGTGATTGGGTCGAGTTTTAACGACACATTTATATATTTACGCGATCTAACCCAAAAAACCTCTATTATGGATATTGGTTGCGAAAGCCTACGTGTTAAACCAAAAATTAAATTAACCGATGCTTTGGCTTTCAGTTATTATGTCCATAATATAACTTAGAGAGAAGGGCTTTAGTGGGCATGATTACCCTTAATAAATAAAAATCCATCTTGTAGCTAGTGCAAAAAGGCAAATTTCTTCATGAAGATTTTTGATTCATAGGTTGCCACTCATATGATCATTCAAAACGCAGTGCTGCAATCACTTTTGAAAGAGTCAACAATTTGAAAAGCGTATATATTTTCCAAACATTTTCAAATTACTAGTATTTAATTGTGCATATTTTTCAATCAGGGGATATTATCAAAAGGCATGTCCCATCGAGGTCACTCCACACCAAATCAACCAAGCATATATTTCGTGAACCCCGATTTCCATGAAATTTGACTCGCATCTTTGTTGTGAGTCAACAAGGGAGGCTACAATCAAAAGTTTGATCAATCTGATCTCCTATTCCACCAGATGTAAAGGTCATCAAAATTTGACCCAAACAAGACCACTGGGAGCCCTTTCACATTGCGCATTCTATGTGCCTACTCTAATTCTTTGGGGAGTTGACAATTTTCAATAAAGCATTGCCCTCCCAATGTCTCAGTTTCTTTTCCTCACAATGAAATGTATAGAGGTCTTCAAGGAGCATCAACAATGAGGCAAGTTTTCAGAGCTACAAAATGCGACTTCCCGGAGCATCGCCACAGCGCCTTCTTGTGGTCACATTGGGGGTATGGATATGAAGGGGAAAATAAACCCTCACGCATGATTTCCCAAACTCCCAGTCCTCGGAGGATCCACCACACGCTACGTCTTTCCAGACGTTAAAAAATTTACCGCCAATTTTAAACGCAAATTAATTCGCTCCATGCTGCACGTTCCCGACTATTGTGAAAGAAATCCCACATGACGCGCTAAGGAGTCAATGCTGTGTATGCGTCGCGGGGATCTCAATCTTCGTCTCAAATCAGCTCTTTTAACGCAGGCGGCATTAAGCAATTAACGTGTGGGTAGCGCGTCGCGTATGCTGCGTTTAAAAATAATCGGGTGTGTGCAGCATGTGGAAAGAGTTAATTTATATTTCAGTGGGGAGTAAAATTGGTAAATGCTGAAAGGAGCAGCGTTAGCGGGGGTTACAAGTACTGAGGTTTTGGACACCCTGGCCCTAACAAAACATTTTTCTTGCAACAGAGCTGCAAGGACAATGCCTAAATAAATGGTACATAATTATAACTTTCTGGGATGCATCGTCTATGTAAGAGGTGGAAATTCAGTCATCAAGCCATTTGAAAAATGCACAAAGCACTCCACTATCATCTTACACCCATAATCTTCAAGTAAAACCTCATATGATTTTAAAGGTCACAAATCAGGAATGCTTTACTTTGTTTGTAAACAATTCAGAACAAATATAGTTTTGATAAACTTTTCGTGTCAATGCTGACGTGCACAAATTGTGGTCTTTTTAAGTTGAAAATTAAATATTGTGTTGTGTCAACAGTCAGCAGGCCGCACAGTAAATTTCCACCATTACCCACCCAGATGAAGAGTAAAAATAAACCATTATAAACATTTAAATGCAATCTTTTGGCATTGTTTTGCTCAAATTTTTTTTTCCCAGCCACTCCAATGGCTCCTTGGCTGCAAGATCCCAATTTATAATCAATCTTTTTTTTTTAAACTAAAGTTTTGTTGTTGTGACAATGTGCACGCAACGGTTTTGGCACCAAGTTTATAAACTGTTTTTTTTTTTTACCAGGTAAGGCCCACCGAGCTAAAAAGCTCTTCTAAGAAGCGACCTGGCCACAAACGATAGCTCAACGAAGTGACTTATCACGTGGAAACTTAGAGCAGCGAAATACCCAAAACGCATGTTGATTCTAAATGTGGAGGGGAAATACCGGAAGACCCGGAGAAAAATCCACGCGACCACAGGGAGAACATGCAAACTCCAAATATAGGAGGTGTCAGGGTCAGGATCGAACCCACGACCTCCTGTATACCAGGCGAGGTAGTTAACAACTCGCCACCGTGGCGCCAAAGGTGCCGAGCACACTTACCCGGGCAAGCACATGCCCCGTCAGTAGGGCTTGCTGTCATTCTTGGAGCGCTTGAGCTGTACTTTGAGACGCTTGGTGCCAATCTGAAAGCCGTTCATGGCTTGGATGGCAGCTTGAGCCGAGATTGGATTATCGTAGCTCACAAAACCTGTTAAAAATACGCACGCGTGGTTAACAAAAAGGGTACAGCTAAAAATGTACAATGAATAAACGAATGCAGATAAGCATTTAGATTCAATGTCTCCGTCATGAAAACTTGAATATACGCGAAGTATTTAAATGCTTGGCACCCTGATGCTTTGTTGCAATTTTTCGCCTCATTTGAAATGTTTTTCTGCTAAAACGCCACCATTCTTGTAAAAGTAGATATCAGTCAACAGTACTAACCTACAGTTAAACCTCTTAAAGTTATACTTCTGTAAGCCAGGATTCAGGGGGGTAGAATCGCCAAAAAAAACAAAACCACCGACTGTAGATATAGAACAAACAGGTTAAAAAAATCACGAAAAAAATTAACCCGTAAAAACAAAGTTTTTCACTATAAATCCTTTATATGCGTGGCGGCTAGAGTCCTCTCGTCCTCTGGCTTGAGATGGCTGCCACCTATGGGTCAGATGATTGCCTGCCACCATTAAGCAATTGGTAATTAAATATAATTTTTTTTTCCTAAAAAGTGTAAAGTTATGGAAAAAAAATTCCACGAAAATTAATTGTCACGCACAACGAGTCTGTGTGCAAAATGTCAGCTCGATTGGATCATGGGAAGTGGGTTAAAAAACGACCGAAAGATTTGCACGGTCGTAAGCGCGCAAGCAAGCGAACTTAATATAAAGGATTAAAAAATACTGACGTCTACCTACAAAAGACAAAGATCAAGATCACCCACAAGTGCCATTAGCGAGCACCTCTTAAGGTCGGTAAGGCACACGAGGATGGGGGCGACCAGGACCACACCCGGTCGCCAATGCTGATGTTTATACACCACACCAGATCCTCGTTTAAGGCCAAGTCGACTGAAGGAAGGCCCAGAACTGGTTCAGTTATATTGGCTGCAAGCTAGAATCGAACTCGGGTCACGGGGCTCATAGTACAGTCCGCTAACCAATATACTCCCGATCCCCAATGCATAGAGTAACGCACATTCAAATAAATGGGAGGAAACCCACCAAAGCACTTGCTGAGGTTTGTCTGCTTGTCCACGAACACCTTGGAGGAGACAACAGAGCCAAACGGCATGAACGTCTGCATGAGGTCCTGATCCCCAAACTCCTGGGGTAAGTGGTAGATGAACAGGTTGGCTCCCTCAGGACCTGAAACACACAAATGAAAACCGATACAACAATGCACCACCAATAAGCCGACGGTCATCGCGATAACTGCAAGATTTGCACACGATTGAGAAACTTATAGGACGTACGTCTGAAAGAGACACATTCCAAAACATTTTTTTTATCAATGTATAGTTATTTACAAAATGATATATACATCATACATAACTGGTACAGGATCATTAAGTCATGATTTTGTCACTTCACTACACAAACCTAGCACGAATATTGGTCCTTTGCTATCATGATGTTCTGTTCAAACTCATTAATCCCTGTCAGCACTAAAAATAATTCACATCACCAGCTACATGAATGCCTCCATTTCTTCAGTGGCAGATAATACTTAGCTCAACCAATTCAACTTTATTTCATTAAAAAGGCATATTTCTTCAAAGCAAGGGCACTTTATGTAAAATTATCCTTAATTACAAATGTAAAACCGTGCAATTCGAATAGTAATTAGTTTCCATCTTTTTAATACTTCCATCATAAAACTGGGATCGCACTAGAAATTAGTACTCTAGGCCTTGGAATTATTATTCACCCCAAGCTCTTGTTCTGCTTCAACATCTCAGCTCTGCAGGAACTCCCACCTGTGCAACATCTCCCATATCCATCATTACCCTTGTTCCATGAGATGCCAAGACCCTCAGTAAATATCTATATATATCACTTTTCACCTCGACTATGCAAGACCCGCTTCTACGGCCCTGTCGATACTTCTCCTCTGATTAGCAAAGTTGGCTACGTATGGTGCGAAAGAAGTTCGAAAGTTCAGCCCACAGGCAGGGCCCAAAGCAGCAAAGGGTGGGGCCTAGAGGGGCAGGGCATACATGGTTTTGCCCCCACCACATTTTGCCTCTCTCGTATATTTCTACGTCGCCTTCTCGCGCTCGACGTTCTCAATCTTTGCCATCTCTCTGTCCCTTCTACTCCTTGTGCTCAATCACGCTGTCGCTCCTTTTATCCCCCCCCCCTCTCTGAAAATGAGTGAACACCAATTTAAGGAAATGAAAGTGAGGAATCAAGCGCAGCAGGCAAAATATTGTAATGCCGCAGATGCCGCCAGAAACCAATCCAGTCCCGTTAGTTACCTTAGTTATGAATCTATCCTAAGTTGCTTACTTTAAATCTCTCTTTATAGGTAACGTGAAGTTATTGTTTTTTGTTCTTTGGCTGTGCAGGGGCGTTGGCTTGCCTGTATCCCTTGCTGGGCTCCCTGGCTGAGCTACTCAGGCAAGTCTGGTAGAAACTAGATTCATTATGAAAGCAAGGGACCCTCATTGAGTTTAATGGCTCTAATGCGCAACTGTGTTGTAAACCAGAAGCAACTAATTCGTTTTAAAATGGGCATATCGCATTCCCATGATGCATTAACCATCATGATAGAGCTGGGTTTCCAAGGGCCTTGTGAATGCTGGTGCATAAACATTGGCAAGTCTATTAAGATTTTTCCCCCCATGGAAGTGGATATATTTACAGGCTTGCATGTTTCCATTACTATAAAGTTCAGTGCGCAACTTTCCTCAACAAAACTCCATTGCATTCTTCAAATATTGAAGCAATGCCACATTAACAAAAACGAAACATTAGCTTAACACGTAGGCTTTCACGACCAATATCATCCAACATACAGGTTTTTTGGGTTAGATGGTGTAAATATTTAAATGTGCTGATAAACCTGCCACCACCCGACACAGCCAATCAGTAAGGTTTGACACGTAAACAAAACATGCCAATTCGTTACTAGTACAGCACACCGGTGTGTTGGAGAGCAAAGCCACAACATTTACAATCCCAGTATGACGTTTCGCCAGTAATTATAACTATCTTCATCAGGCGACAGTCTGATTTGTGGATAAATCCTCCCGTTTTGTTCCTTAAATAGAGGGATAAATGTTATGGCATCACCTGGGATCACTTCTTGAGCGATGTGGGTTATTTATATGGTAAAATACATATATTATGCATGTGCATTATGCAAGCCCCTCCTGTCACCTGATGAAGCTATATTCTTTGGGTCTTTCGGTAAAGTCACGTACATGTATTCAGTGTTGAAGACTATGTTGAACAGAGCAGCATGGCAAATATTGTTTTAAGATGCAATACAACAGCAGAAAAAGCTTACATTTGTCAAATGTATCGCAGAGGGCACAGGTTTTCACTTGAAAAATGTTGTCAACTGTACATTTTTATCACGTGTTTTATTCTTGTTTTACCAAGATGAGGTTCAGATTGCAGCATGTTTCAGCCTTGGCCTATCAGGAAGTAAAGTATATTTTTCTTAGTAATATACTGCACAAGGTATGTAAACCAGGTATGCCCCTACAAAATAAACACATTATTTTCTAGGTGGCGCCTTTAATTCCCAAGCATTACGAATCACCTCTGTATATTCTTGGTTCTGTCGGTAAAGTCACGTAGAAGGGAAATAATAAAACTCAATATTATTTTATTATTTCCCTTCTACGTGACTTTACCGAAAGAACCAAGAATATGAATCCCTGCAGTCACGAAAGCTTTAAATCACCTCTATATGCTTGCAAAAAAAAGAAAGGGCCTCTTGGTTTTTGATCAGGCTGTGTGCAAGTGTGTTCACGTGGCCACTCATGCTGGAACCACTCACCTTCTTTCTGGCTGCCCATGGCTGAATGCTGCTGCTGTTGCTGCATTAATGAGCTCTGGCCATAGAGGTTGGGCAGGGCGGCAGCCGTGTAGTGCTGCATGCCAGAGTAGGCCTGCGACAGGGCATCCATCGTGCTGCCCGAGCCATTGGCAAGGCCACCGTTCAGGGATCCCATACCTGCGTTTGCATATGTGGAGACGAACAACATTGCACACGTACGTATCCATGCACGCAAACACCAATGTTTACCGACACACACACACACAAAGAATGTGGAGGTACATACAAATTAAAGCATGTGCAAGCAAGCACACAAATCACCAATAGATATTTATACTTGGGACCAGGATATATTGGCTGTTTAACAATTAAACAATGCATTGAGAGAGATAACCATACACAAGTCATAATAAAAAAAAACATCAGTCGGTGTGTCGGGAAAAATGACGAGGGCAAGCGCCCGTGTGTTGACAAGATTTATGACGGGAGCATCTATCAAAGAAAAATATTTCACCAGCAAGTGAGCCCATGCCGAGGCCAGAGGAGACACCAGAGAGGCTCTGCAGGGCACCCAGTGATGACATTGGGGTCACAGCTGCTGAGGGGCTTGAGGAACTTCCCACTGGGAAAAGTGTCAAGAGCAACAACAGGGGCTAGATGAGTGACATCAAAGTGCTAAAAAGGGGCTTTCTGGATGACTCAGGGAACTGATACCCATGTAAAGTACCGAGACGACACTTAGAAAAAAAACTCGCTTAAAAATCTGCAGTACAAAAATGGTACACTTTCAGTCAGTCACCTACGATTGCACAAAGAATTCGAAATTTAAGAACACCGGTGATAGACTAAATACTAGGCCATAAGACAAAACGGAATACCACAGCTTTAGGATTGTGTGAAGCCGAGTATTCTTAAGATGCCATTTGACACACTCCTCAAGAATAGTTGAATACATCTGGTGCCCAAGAACAAGTGTAGGCTCCCCCGGGGAATCGTCACAATACACAATGGCACTGTCAAATTATAATGGAGCCACCATCTTCAGTAACACCATATCCAAGGTAACCTGAACTCAGTATTATCTAAACCCCTGAAAAAAGAAATTTTGCAAAAAAAAACTCGTGAAACCAACAAATAGATAATCAACAGACCCTCCAAACCATTCCGAGTCAACTAAATCCAGAAGCCACAGTTTTTCAGGGTAGGTGGCAGTTAGCAGGTTGACAGCTGTACACGAGACTTGGGGTTTTAACTTAAATCGTAAGGCTGCATTTTTATAACAACCAGCCAGTTAGAATCCTCGAAAAAACTATAAACTGTGAACAAGCCCACAAGAGAGCTAGATAAATGGCAAATTGAAACTCATTCTAAACTTAGTAATTTAATTAAAAGTGCAGGACCACTTTGCACATGTGTGTGGAGTACTCACTTTGCCATTCCATACCTTTACAAAAGGGACAAAAGCAGCTCTACTTACCCAGGATACACAGGGAATAGCTCTGATCAAATGAGGATTACAAGTGGCCATCCCAGCAAAAACTTTGTTTTTTACATCTCACGCATTAATTCCTTAACCTGGAGTAAAAAAGCTGCTTCAAAGCTGGATGATGCCCCATTTTCTATCACCATACACAGCACAAAGATTTGCCCAGACAGTTCAGAATGCTCCCTCATTTAAAATAAAAAACAGGGCTCTAACAAGGTTCAGATTGTAGAGTCGCAAGAACGGCTTCAAACATAACGATGGGAGAATGAGAAACAATTAAATTGCCAGATCTCGGGCTGCTTGTACATCTTGGACGTGCCGGTTCATTCTGATGGGTTGAACCTGACCCCACCCCCTCCCGCCCCCCGCCTCTTGGTAGCATTCGCTTCCTCCTGATGGCGTCTACTCGTTTCTTTTCTTGCCGCTAGCCGCCGTTGAGTTGTTGCCATCTCCAAAGTGGACTGCCGCTTTTTGTGCCGAAATTTGAGGCGTCTCGCCACCGCTTGTCCCGATCTGCAGTGCTGGTAAGTGCACCATGAGGTACACACACCTCTCAAGCGTGCTCAATACCGCAACAGTGAAAGCACAGGGAGTGCAGTGGGGGGGGGGGGGGTGGTCACTTATTTTGAGAGTGACCCTTGCACGTCCACATACGTGCAGGCATGTTTAGCTTGTCAGCTAAGGCCACGAGTAATACGGGGGGGGGGGGGGCGGCAATATTTCTACAGCCAGCATAATATACAGCCCCTGCTGCGGCAGCCAGCAAAAGACTCTCTTCGAGTAGGAAGACCCCATACCATGCACTGCTCACAGGGTCCCGCAGACCCCACAAAAGCTTACAACAAAAGGCTTCTGGGCACATGGCCCAGAATCTGAAAACCCAAGATGGTGGCACCAGGGTCACGTGACAAAAAGACAGTATTGTGATGCTGCACTGGTGGGGGGAGCCTGTTTTAAACTTAAGATTTCTGAGTTGTGGGCTATCAGATGGGCGTTCAAGTCTTCTTGAGGATTGTACCAAATGACCACCGTTAGAAAAACATCTCTCTCGGTTAAAGCTTGCGTAACTAGGGGCAGGCACAAGATTGATTGAGAAAAGGAAACCCATCAGAATCTGAATGTGGAACCGTTACCAATCAAACGGTGTCAGTACTACAATTAGGAGGATTCATGTGACAGTAGAGCTTCTCCGCACGATAGACTCTGGCAGCAGAATTGAAAATTGTTAAATAAAACTGCATAAAACATAAAAGGAACGGCTTGAAAATGTAGTCTGAGCATTCATATTCAAGTATGAATCATGGGTTGGTTTGATTATATACCAAGAACAGAGATTAAAGGGGGTTAAGCATAGTTTATCACCGAGTTCAAGGCAAGTCTTAAAAACACGTGGACTATTTGTAAAACCAATTTCAACGTTAGTGGTTTACAATGTATCGTAACATCACAAGGCAGTGCCTGCAAGTATACATTTCGCATTAAAAGTCTTAATAATAATTTAAATTTATAAAGCGCCCTTAAACAATCGTTCTCAGGACGCTATGCATGGGAAGGCGGAAGGAAAATAGTTAACAACCAAGTGAAAAAGAAGTGAAAAAGATGTTGTAAGTAACCAGAGCATACCATTTTAAACAGATACATTTTTAGTCTGGATTTGAAGATTTGTGTCTCAGAAGTCCTGACCTCGAAGGGCAACAAAGTTCCAGAGTTTTATGTGCCGCAATTTCGACAGGCGTTTGCATTTTGCAATTGGCTCAAAAGTCGTTTTGGTCAGTATGCAGGCCAAAGTGTTCCCCCCCCCTTACCAAGTTCACAGGCTGTGTGTAAACAGAGGCAGCAAGCAGAAGCTAAGCTCAAATTTGGTGAGAGATCAATGTTTTATTCAACCTTGGAACATAGGCCCCACAGTGGTTTACTTTAATGAATTATTATGTCAGTGTCATTAATTGTGCACTATACATCAGAACGAGTGCTTTTAGTAACTCCCCGCAGAAATTACAAGACCGCTGCGGTAAAGATAAACATTGGTTACATGTAACATTTCCCAGTGGCTAGCATTGTGACCAAGCAGAAGTGTTCCCACTTTTACATCAAAGTGGGAGTGGTTTTAACAGCAATTATTTTTGTTAATGGTGTCACAAAACTGGATCCAAGATAATGGTGTATTCATGAGCAAAGTCTCTCACTTGGGCTGTAGGCTGACAAGCTGCTTTGTGACCCGAGGGTGCTTTGCGATGAGTGGCCCATGCCTACCATGGCCGCCAACGTGGCTAATTGCACAGAGTTCAGGCCTGCAAATGCATATGCAACGTAACCACATGCAGCGAAACCTACACAGCCAAATCATGCACCCCCCACCCCCCCCACTAAAGCAATGCGGAGCATGAGTGTAGGAAAATGTAAACAAAAGAAAATGTAATTTACACTTCCAACATTCGCTCAGTTGGGAGTTAAATCAAATAAAACCAATTAAAAGCCCAGTGTAAGAGATGCAAAAAACAAATGGAAAGGTTTACTCCAGTGGCCCAAATAAAAAAAAATCATGGGATAAATTAATCGATTTGTAGATGAAATAATAAATACAAATAAAGATTAAGCGCAGAAGTTACAAAATCCACAACACCAATTTTAACGAAGTCATGGCATACATGTGTACGGTCGCCTGCTCAAGAAACCACACAATATGCACACTAACAAAACGACAAATGTATCCAACACGGAGAAAATTATTACTCTTAATAACTGAGGTTCCATCACCTTAAACATTTTTACCACAACATGAAGATCATAACCACAAGAGAAATTCCCCACCAACACGTAGAGCTCAACGTACAGTTTTGACAGCGCATTATATACATCTGTACATCTATATGAATGCAGATTAGCGTTATGAACAATTAAGGGCTGGGGAAGGGTGGGGGTGGGACAATTACTCAGGCAAGGGGGGGGGGGGGGGAGATTGGAATGTGGATCGAAAGCAAAGGCATGGATGACAGAAGATCCACTACCATCAATGCTGTCATCCACCCCTTTGGTAGGAAGAGCAAGCTTTGCCACTTCCAAACCCCGAGACGAACACAGTGACGTGGCTATGTGCGCACGAACGTACATTCCTACCTTCCAAGTTTTGTAAGAATGCCAAAGCGAATGTTTATTTGCAGACACAAGTATTGAATGCCAAGTGTTGGACTGAAAATTTACCTGGATATGCGACTGTCCACCAGATTGCCTCCCGACCTCACCTCTTTATAACGTGTTTATTTAGGCCCACGCGGAGCTGGTAGAAAGCACATAATTATAAACTAATGATGGATATAATCTCCTTGCTGCAGTCAAAATACTTGACTTGTGGAAAAAAGGGGGTTGATGGGGCCCCAAATCTGCTGTCATGAGAACGTTTCAGAAAGCTCACCAATGATTATAAACAACAGACTGCACACGCGCAAGCCATCCAACACTCAGCACACGTGTATTTTTGCACCGAGGCTGACCTGAGACCTGAGGCATGCCGCCGTAGGCACTGCTCATTCCACCCGCAGAGGAAGCCTGCTGCAGTAGCTGTGGATGACAAGGGGGGGGGGGGGGGGAGGAGTCGGTTGGTAAAATTACGGTGGGCCCCATGAGCAGCAGTGTTAATAGCACACCGCCACTCCCAAACCAGTGCCCTCGGGGAGGATCCACAATGTAAAGTTAGACACTGCGCCTTTGGCGCCAAAGTGCGGTTGACTCAGCCATCAAAAGAAGGACCCAGAACACACTGGGCCGACAAAAATGGAGCAGTCATCCTCCGATGAGATGGACCGTGACGACGACCACCAACGAGATTTTGCGTGAAAATGTAATTACTCTGTAGTGACAAATGCTTATTTATGGAAAGCAAAATGGTTTTTTAAAAAGAATAAAAGCGGTACTTTTTTTTACAACTAAAAAAATGTGGCTCTTGTGCTACAATGAATGACCCGATGGAACTGTGGCAACGACTCTCGACAACCGAAAGGGTTCGTTAACTCTCTCCGTTTATGATGAGCAGCTGCTAATGATGCTGGTGGTGAAACGGGGTTGATGAAGAACTTGGTGAGGGTGGGTGGTCGTGATTAGGTCAGCTGTCGGGATTGAGGACTGGGTTGGCATTTCTATTCTGTTGCCAGACTTTTCCTAGGACACTGCCAATGCCCAGGTTTTGGTGGCTGTCATGCCCCGGTGTGCATGCACGAGTTGTCGTTTGTTGCGTCTGTGATGTCTTTCACCCATCGTTTAATTTCCTCCCATATGCAAAACGCTCTTAAAAACGATGAAAATATAAAAAAATATTTCAGCACTGAGCTATATAGCTCATTTTCAGAAGCAACCTGACCACAAATGATAGCCGAACAAAGCGATTTATCACGTGAAAAAGTATAGCAGCCAAGTACTCTAAACATATATCGCTTTTAAATGTGGAGGGAAAAACCGGAGGACCCAGAAAAAACGCACACGACCACAGGGTGACACACGCAAACTCCAAATATACAGGCGTCAGAGTTGGGATAGAAGCCACGACCTCCTGTGTACCAGGCGAGGTAGTTAAACATCGCCACCATGGTGCATTTATGGAATTGACCAAAAATCCCGATGCAGGATTAGTGAGAACAAGTATAACCCGTAAAAACAAAGTTTTTCACTATAAATCCTTTATATGCGTGGCGGCTAGAGTCCTCTCGTCCTCTGGCTTGAGATGGCTGCCACTTATGGGTCAGATGATTGCATGGCAGCATTAAGCAATTGGTAATTAAATATAATATTTTTGTCCTAAAAAATTCACTAACATTAATTGTCACGCACAACGAGTCTGTGTGGAAAATGTCAGCTCGATTGGATCACGGGAAGTGGGTTAAAAAACGACCGAAAGATTTGCACGGTCCTAAGCAAGCAAGCAAGTGAACTTAATATAAAGGATTTAAAAAAACCCACAAACTTGATAACTCAGTGAGGCCTTCCTAGACGATGAGCATCTTTTATACAGACGAAGGATAGCATTTTTCTGATGACAAGAACGAAGCTGAAAGAATCTTACAGCAAGGTACTGAGGGTTCAAAGTGGCAAGTCCTCCTCCGAGACTGCCCCAGCTGGTGGCGGCAGCGTTCAGCTGCTGCAGCTGCTGCAGCTGGGTCTGAAGCTTGCGCTGCTCCTTGTCCTTTTGAGTGTCGGCAAACTTCACCACCACGGCCGACGAGCAACCCTGTGAACGCTACGTGCATTAATTACGGCGGCCTACACCGGGCGTGAAGAACATAACACACAACCAAGTAAACACTGCCCACATTTCAATAGTGGAAATACTTTCAACTCTGCTTAAGAGAATGAAAGTTCTACGAGCCTAATTACTTTAGCAAACATTTGAATATTTAATTGCTGCAGTGGTGAAGAAATTGACTTTTTGGGGAAAAAAGTAAAAATTTTAAATGTTCAGTCCTAGATGCAAACAAAGCCTTTAAAACTCCAGTCACCGCATCGTCAATAAAACTGCATTGCCACTCCGATAATTAAAACACTCTTACTCTTTGGTTCTTTCGGTAAAGTAATGTAGAAAGAAAATAAATTAAATAATAGAATACGCATTTCGATTGCAACACAAGCAGTCGTCATCAGGTAGAACTAAATTTGAGAGAGAGACAAAACACAGACACAGAGACAGACAGACAGACACACAAGCAGATAGAGACACAGAGAGACACACAACATAGACACAGAGCATGTGTCTGCAGTCACGAAAGCTTCAAATCAAGTTCAAACACCCTTGTTTTACCTCCATAGTTTGGGAATGATGCATGCTCTTGATTGCGTTTTGAGCCATCATTCGTGTTGCAAATGTAATGAAGCCACACCCTGAAAAGACAAATCAAGTATTTTTTTGTTGAAAAACTCAAAAAAGTTGTCATTAAAAAAATCTTAAAACAATCACATCGTCGACAATAGCGACAACTTTAGTCTTCCTATGGATGCAATGATTCGACTTAACGCCAATGGTTAGACATTTGCACAAAGTGTAACATGTATTAGATAACACATGCAAGGTTAATGACATTTAAAAACGGTTTAAAAAATAATAATTAATTCTGAAATTCAACTGCAATCCCTAACACTGACAATTCATCAAATCTGGTTTGGGGGGGCGTGGGGGGGGGGGGCGAGGGAGGACAATTGTTACATGCCTAATTTTGCGCAGCAATTACACGGCCAATTATGACAATCAATTCAACTCAATGTTAAATGGATTACTGACAAGGAGTGACCCATGAAGGGACGTCATCTAGCAACTTCTCCAAAACGCGCCTTTGTGTCCGTGTAAAACTGTAGAGGTTACCCTTGCTCTGTCCATCCGTTCCCCGCAGAACACGGCACTCCTCGATTTGTCCAAAAGGGGAAAATATCACGCGCACGTCGGCTTCACTCAGCTGCTTGGACAGCATTCCGATGAACAGCTTTCTTTCCTCCACTGCAAACAGACCAGAAAATAAGCATGAGACGGGCTTCTACCCACACAACTCGATAACCTTCTTACCCCCACCCCTCCTGAACCATCTGTGAAAAAGAGCGTTATAGCTCATGGGATTACTCCAATATTAATGTATATATGTGTAGTGACATCCGACACAGTAGTGATTAATTAGTGTAGCGAGTCATTGCAGCGAGTCACTTCGGAGACACTAATAGGAGGCCATACACATTTATTCTACACTTTCCACAGTATAGGGGATAACTATATGCGGGTCAGGACAGCCGACACGTTGCCCGACCCAACACCGACGAGGAGGACGAAGACTTCGTGGACGACGGGCTCCATCTCCATTCCCAAACCGCAGCAGCCCTGACCCAGCGTCAGGGCCTCCCTTTTATCCTCCCCAGTGTGGTCTGGCTCCGCCCTCGGAAAGGCCCCCTTCTGAAACCGACTAGAAGGTTCTGGGCTCTGCCCCACGTGTCCCCTCCGTCACCTTTACACCCTACACCCGTGCCCATCACGTGCCCTACTGGCAGACCGGCCGCTGTATCCTCAGATGCCCTTCACTGCCAGCAACCGGTGCTACTCACCGAAGCGAGCCCTTCAATGTCACTACAATAGGAGTCTTTATTACTTCCAGCAAGAGACAGTGTTCAAGGATTCCGTTCACTCCAAGCGTCCCGAACTCTCTCGCTTTCCCTTTATATACTCGTCATGCCCCGTTCCCAAAGGTTTCTTGACCTGCTTTCCCTTCAACCTTCCATTTCTTCTAAAGGATTACAACCGTTCAACCTGTTAACCACTCAAGTTTTCCGCTCTTTCCATTCGTATTTCTCCTCCAATCCCTTCAATTCCCTGCCTCTTACCAATCCCCTTTCAGGCCCGTTAAACACCAGAGGACTTGATAATTGTTTTTTTACCCTTTTATCTTGCAACAAAACTGACACCTTTTTTTTTGGTGTCAGTTTTGTTACCAGATAAGAGTAAAAAAAACATTATCATATTTTGTTACTGGCAAAAGAGGTTCCAATGATGTAAACACCAGAGGACTTGTTTTACTTTCCGACTGTCCATGTCATGCACGCTGTGTCCATAACGTTGGGTGAGCATTTTCGGTTGCGATTGGATCACTACATATGTAGACCCTTCTTTCAAACCGTACGTCGCCAACCGCGCTTATTCGAGGTGCAGCGGATGGACAAACTAAACACAAAAAAACTGTTCTAAAAAAAAGAAATAAAGATTCTGATTCACCCGTGTTCTCAGCATTATTTGAGGAAAATCATGTAATGTGCTCAATTTCAGCTAGTATGGTGCCCAAATGGGTTGGCGTCATCACTTATATATACATTCAAGTAAATTTACTGCAGTTCTCATAACCGACATCACGCAATTGTGCTTCTAAACGCAATTTAAAACATACTTGATGATAATAGCATGAAATGTTTTCCACAACGAGCAGCTGTAGGCCAATGCTGTACTCAGAATCATTACAACGATCACTGCAATGGCCCAAGCAGGAGGTAAACATGTGTTAGCGTTCAAACGATTTCCAACTAATTCACAAAATTGCTCACACCTTCTCAGGTAAAATATATACGCTTATCAAACGCATTATTGTTTAAACTGACTATGTAAAAAATTGCCTTCTCCGTAGGGTCTTACCACTGGACTTTTCGCTGTCGGCTGGCTTCATCTGTATAGGATGATACATCTGAAAAACACACAATTTAAAAATTAGATGGCATCACACATGCAAGTAAATAACTGGTTAATTTTAATCAAATGCAATCCAGGTCTAGTGCCTCCCTTACATTGTTTCCGTGACCAAGTTACCAAGCCTCCCCGGGTAAGGGGACTGAGACAGGACCAGGGAAGGCCGAAGAAACTCATCATCATCAGCATGTGCCTTCATCAATCACGGAGTATGATGTCACTCATGATCGAAGAGGTCCATGTAATTAAGGATTACTTTTTTTCACTCCATATCTACGCCAACCCTTTGATAAAGGACAAGTCCTTAATAGTTTATACTAACCACATATTTATGAGAACTTACGATAGTTATTTTGACCAGCCACCTCAGGCAAGAAGAGCTGATGGATTAACACTTTCAACCTTAATTGGAAAGTGTTAAACAAAAAATCGAAGTGTAACGTATAAAGCAATGTTTGAGATTGGAAATCTGTAACATAATTTCCCTTTAAAATGATGACTTGGTTTTATGAATCAGAAAAAAAACATGGCAAGGCAGGGCAAAATAAAAGGTCATGACCAGGGTTGAGGACCAGGATTACTGACCCCAGGCAGAGTCTTGATGTTGTGCAGGGAGCTCTGGGCTTCAAGTGCAGCTTTGCGGGTGCAATATGTGACGAAGCAGCAACCTGTGCATTGGTAACATGCATAACGCCTTATACCAACAGCGGACATGAAGAGCATACAACTAGCTCGCTCATGTAGACATGAAAAGTGTGTTTCTAATAGATGTAATATTTAAATATTTATATTCTCTTCCACGTGTTTTTTGTCCAGATATTTTTCAGGAATTATTTTAAACATGTGTTTTCTATCACTTGCATGAACCAAGTAAAACATATTTACACACTATCCTCTCTCCACAGAGTACTGAAAACATAGGCCGAGGAAAGGGTGTGCTCAAATTTATACTTATATTTGGTGAAACCGTTTATATCCTTAACAGGCTTTAGGTTATATCGCGTAAATATATAAATGTGTCGTTAAACCCACCACCACCCAACAGCCAATTAGTAAGGTTGGTCATGTAACCAGAACATGCCAATTCGTTACCAGTACAGCACACCGGTGTGCTGGAGAGCAAAGCCACAACATTTACCAACAGTTGATCATGCATTTGGGGCAATACATTAAGAGCACTGAATTGGTAAGGCAACTGGCGAAACTTATGGAAAACAGATAAGTAAGATATTGTTTTTATTTCTCTAAAATTAGAGACCAATTATAGGATGGGCACCAATCACCTAAATTGATCAATTCTACAGAAGAATTCATGTCCACATTTCAAGCCGACCCGGTTAATATTGTGGGTGTATTAAATGTAAAACGACGTTCCGCTTGCTTCACAGCAGACACCAAATATAGCCAGGGACGGTCCAAATTAGTCAAATTTGGAAAAACCAAATACAAATTGCTGAAATGGAAAACCAAGAAAGCAACATCGACCCCCTACTGGCAGACCAATGCTGTGTCCACCAGGTACCAATGGGGCTGTCAATAGGGGGTCCCCACCATGTCCACCACCCACCCCCCCCCCCAGACTAAAAGAATATGCAGAGTAGTTTCGTTACATCATAAGCAAAGTATAAATGCAAGTACTGCAAAGGTCTTCTTGGTTCTTTCGGTAAAGTCACGTAGAAGGAAAATAATAAAATAATAAAAATAAAACATAATAAAATATATTATTTTATATAATAATATTATATTATTTATTATTATTTTTTATTTTATTATTTTCCTTCTACGTGACTTTACCGAAAGAACCAAGAAGATTAATCCCTGCAGTCACGAAAGCTTTAAATCGAAATTTATACAGCAAAGGTCCTTGCTTAACGCGTGTTCACACCCACAACGGGTTTTCGCTATGATCGCGGTTCTTCCATTCGGCAACACTGTTTGGACAAGGCACCAGTTAAAACGAGGAACACACACCTCGTTATAGGGCAGTTTTCCATGCGGTCGACAACGAAACTACTTTTTCGAACTGCGCGGTTGAGCGGAATGATACGGAAATGCGGCGGCAGCGTACCCTCAGTTATTTGTCGCGCCACCTTACCGCGCGTTCATTATATACGTGGGGGAATTTTTTTTTGCGCTCAATGCATTTTTCGCTGAACACGGCACTTTTCAGGAAGTGTCCACCGCGTTGTTATTATCATAATCGTACGAAGCATTTCCACGAAGAGCTCGCAGGCGCACAACAGCAGCAACAAAACGAACCTCTGCTGACAGCCGGAGTCTGTGTCCGGTCGCGTAGCACGTTCACCTCGTGCACGGCTCCAAACTGCTCGAACAGTTCACGGAGCTCAGATTCGCCCCACGAGCGAGGGATCTGCCCGACGAACATCTTAATGGCGTCTGGGTCCAGATGGCCCCGTGTTTCCAGGGATCCCCCATTCATCATAACGCTCTTCCTCCAAAACCTTGATTATGCTGCGGGCAAAACAAAGACAAAGATCCGCCGTATAGCATTAACAGACCGTTGGGGCAAGTGCTGTTAGTAAGCACCTATGAAGGCCGGCATGGAACACGAGGGGGTGGGGGGTGGCCAGCACCACGCCCAGCCACCTTTTTCTCCTCAGTGGTTATGTTTACACACCATACCAGGTACTAATTGAGGCCGAGTCGACCTAGGGGAGGCCCATGACCGGTTTAGATAATCGTCACTGGTGTTGACCGTGAGCAGGAATCGAACTCAGGTCGCCTGGTGGGTTAGTAGAGCAGCGTGCTACACTACTGATTATGCTGCGGGCACACACACACACACACACGTGCACACAATAGTTGGAATAACATAAGTCTCCAAATGTTAAAGAAATCGGCACAAATTGCCTCGGAAAATGCAATTAAAATTAATTAATATTCGCAAAAGGACATGGGAAGACTTTCATTCAGCAGTGGAGAAAACATGATTACTGCGACGCTCTATGAAGACACAAAGGCAGAACATCTCGGAAATTAATAACTAAAATAAACCACAAATGTAATTGTTCCTCCATCATGCTCTCTGCATAGCTGTGAGCAAATTTACAATACACAAGGACGACCAATGCATAAAACTACATTTTTACCTTTCCTCAGTGCTAATCCTTCACAGCAGTATACCAGAGACGGGATACAATTATTGCCAAGCTAAATGGGGTTGAGAAGTATTGATCAATTATTTACACGTGACCTATTATCAGTTCATTAAATTAAAGTGCTTCAAATGCAACACTTTGTAGAGCTAAAGGTCTTAATGCTCGTGTGGGCAAGCCACACTCATCAATAAAAGCATTGTGATTAAATGGTTGGCGGTAAAAGGCCTTTACTACTAAGGACAAGCGGGGCACCATGGTAACAAAACATCTTAGCGCTCTCGGTTTATGTTCGCCTGATGAGGTGAGTTGTCATTACCGGCTAAACGTCATACTAGAATTGAAAATGTGGGTTTACTCTCCAGCACACCAATATGCTGAACTAGTAACTAATTGGCATGTTTTGTTTACGTGACAAACCTCACTAATTGGCTGTCGGGCGGTGGCAGTTTTAACGACACATTAATATTTATGCGATCGAACCCAAAAAAACCTATGGATATTGGTCGCGAAAGCCTACGTGTTAAATTGTCTTGGAGAGCCTACAGTTTGTGGAGATGACCAATTTCATAATTATATTCTGGAATTGTGGCCGATTTAGGGGTGGGGTGGGGAGCTAAAGATTTTGCACGCATGCATTGTCGAGTGTATTTAATACACCCCAAAAGAAAGCAACGTTGATACTTTGGATAACTATGGTTACTACGACACCTGTTGCAGAAAAAAATGGACGACTGCTATATAACTCAAAGGCGTGATAAGGCAGCAGTTACAGAGGCAGGGAAAGGTCAGGAAGAAAAGGTCACCCCCCCCCCCCTTGGCATTTGCTCATTGCACATTGGTGGGAAGCATCAAGCCAGCATAAACAGCATCTCATCACTCCAGGGGCAGTGAGTTCATTAACCTCACCAGGGCGACAAGGACTTGCTCAATTTATGGACTTCCGTTCGACGTAAGAGAGAAACAAGGTTTAGAAAAATATTGAAAAGATAAAAAAAGTCGACATGCACATACATTTCCATGCAAAAGTACACATTCTATTACTTTATAATCTACGCTTGGTTTTTTTAAGCACATTTTTACAGCATTAACATATATGGCAACACAATCGTCAACACCATATCTAGTCAATCGCCAAACTACAGTTTTAATACATTATACACCGTATATTGTAATGTCTTACACTGAATAGTACTACAATCGCAAGACATTTTAAAAGTTTTATTGGTCATAAATCAGTGCTGCACTAGAGCAGAATTGTTATTCTCTCCCTAAACCGAATATTTTATCGGCTCCTGACAAGTGTGATCCAAACCAATCCAGAGCGATAATTTGCACAGGCTCACACACACAATAGCCACACAAACCTAAAAACAAGGAGACACACTAGCCAGCATGAGTCACCGCTCCTCCAAATCCTAACCATCCTTCCAGTCTCCCCGCCATGCAGCTAATGCACAACATCATCCCTTAAATGCCCAAGCTGTTACCGTGCAATCATGCCATGCACCCCTACACACCAGCTTCCTTGCACCTCCCACATGGCTAATGCTGGACCCTAACCCCCTGTAACGCATTCATTATGTCATGTGCTCAAGTGTTTGCCCAAATATACATGTAAATAAAAAACTTACCGTGTGGAAATATTCAAAGCATCCCCTATAAGTCAAACTTTTATGTACAAAGGCCTCAATTTTTTTGTAATGTATTTTTGTTTGTGCTTCATTAAAATATTCTTGATTTGAGATAATGGGGGATAAGTCGGTAGAGGTGATTTTGTAAGAGAGTACAATAGAATATATCACATTAATTGGCCTTTCCAAGCACACATTCATCCAGTCCCAAGAGGTTTTACCGTGACAGCTAACCCTGCTGAAGATTTTCCTGGAGCACACTTCCACCACCTGCCACGAATGTGGGCTTAACCACCACATTACCAAACCGACTCCTACCCCACCATTAACACTCGCATGTCCGAAAATCCTTAATAAGGTCCATTAACTTTTTTGACATTTTCTTTGTGGTACTCAAGCTACAATTAAACAATAACAATGTAGGGACAATTGTACGATTGTAATAATCAAAAATAAAGCAGGCTCAAACGGCCAATTTTGCACATTAACCAATACAATTATGTGCCTAAAATTTACAGCCTATAAATGTTTCTGTTTCAGTGGATTAACGTGTGATTTTTTTTTAAGCCTAAGTAAAGCAGAAAACTGAAAAATTACAAAAATACCATCAAATTTGGATACAAATTTACATTAAATAAGGCTGCTCTCTCAACATTGCTACAAATGAAAGTGATAACCAATTAGCTAGAGAAGTTTTATCAACATATTGTCATTTTGGGGCAAATTTCCTTCAATGAACTATAACTTACATGGGTAACGATGATAATATAGCCATAATTGATCACCAAATACATTATCCTTGATGGGAAAAAAAACACCATATCCAGATATATCAGGTTAAATATCACTTTTAAAAAGTAAAAACAGTAATTGTAAAAAGCGTATTCAAGAAATAACACTTCTTACACATCTATCATTTCATTATGAAAATAATAAGACATGGGGGACGAGCTGAAATGTAACTATCTAGGACGTTAAATAAAACCCATTCGATTAGGAAGACATCCAATTCCTATTCATGGCCTTGCACACACATGTGGGAGCAAAAGAGATGGACTAACGTCATATACAGAAAGGGGGGGGGGGCACTTAATGAAAATAGACATAGGTCTAGAAGGAAGTGATTGCCTTAACCAGAGACAGAGGAAGCTTGTCCAGTTCTAACCGTCAGCCGCCATGCGACGACTGAGAAGGTAAAAATTTACCCGTAAAAACAAAGTATTTACGGGTAAATCCTTTATATGCGTGGCGGCTAGAGTCCTCTCGTCCTCTGGCTTGAGATGGCTGCCACCTATGGGTCAGATGATTGCATTGCACCATTAAGCAATTGGTAATTAAATATAATATTTTTGTCCTAAAACGAGTCTGTGTGGAAAATGTCAGCTCGATTGGATCACGGGAAGTGGGTTAAAAAACGACCAAAAGATTTGCACGGTCCTAAGCAAGCAAGCTTAATATAAAGGATTTAAAAAGAGGAATAAGCAGAAAAGGTGCTCCATTAATTAAGACAGTTGGGATCCACATTCTGAGCCAAAGCATGGGCAGTAAAGGGTGAGACAAAATGTCACTTCCTGAACGATAAGCCAAGAGTACCATCCCATCTAATAAAATATTCAAAAGGTAAAGAGTTAGTTGCGCTCAATCAATTCATCACCTATCACGAGCAATTGAAAAACATTAATAAAAAAAGTCAGATTGACAAGTAATCTTGTATTGCTTTTTATAAGCCTCAGCTTACTAGAGAAGTTGTAAAATATTTGCACTCATGCACTTCCACAATCTACGCCTGAGTGAATGGAACTGGCACGAGAGCCCACTTTAAAATGTCTTTGAGTAAAATATAATAAAAATAACAATAGTTGACACTTCTAAAGCACCTTTCACTGGGAGGTCACAAGGCTAACATTCAGTCAACACCCAGGAATCACAATGTACTCGAAGACTTTGGAGTATGTAATGATGGGGGGGGGGGGGCACTGCAGCTTTTGCGAGTAATTATGCTTCATGTTGCTTTTTTCAAACAATCCAATCCAAGATTTGTAACGCGCCGTATTCATCATCAATCTGAGACGGAAGCACGGACGGCAGAGAATACATGGGCTGTAAAACAAATGGGATATAAAACTTACCAGTCGCACAAACGTATACATTTATACCCAAAACTTCTTAAAAAATTAGACTGCAGAGTAGAAACAAAGCCAATTACACAAATTTCTGTGGGGTTAGTTGGACAAAAGACATGCAAAAGGCCTATTAAATCCGACACATGGTTCTTCAAACATATTGCAATCACATGCTGTAAACATAGAAATGGCCAGCCTGAGTGCGCTGCATGCCAATACTCGGTATCAGACTACTAAGCAGTCATCTCTGGGGTCCTGGGTTCAAATATGGCTTGACGAGTAATGACTGGAATTTGTTCTGCACTAGTGGTGCTGAAAACTCATGTGTCAAAGGTGAGGATAGGAGGAATGAAACTTGCGACAGGATGAGGTAAGATCTGCACAGCTCAGTAATGTTTTAAGTGGTGCTACACACGTAATAGTAATTGTGTGCATGTATGTTGAACTTCCTTCGCACAGTGCATAGCCAAACCATCCAAATCGGAGGTTTGGAGGAAGGGCAACGAACTAAGCACACAAAAAACGGATCTAAAGAAATTATCTTTCAATCCAGATTTTACTGGTAGGAACCTCCTGGTTACACCAGCCCACAGGGGATTATTGTGTCCGTCGTGCACGGAGGGGCTGGGTGGGGAGGGAGGGCTGGGTGGGTGGGAAGGGAGGGCTGGATGGAGAGGGGAGGGTGGGGAGGGGCTGGGTGGGAAGGGGCTGGGTGGGGAGGGGAAGGGCTGGGTGAGGGGTGGGAGGGGTGGGGCTAGTCACCCCGTGGTGCCCTTATAAAACTCAATGTTTAACCTACTCACGCCGGCTTGTGCCCACCCTCATAGTCGGGCATATTTGCGGAATACACCACGCCACTGTTGACCCTGGCCATTGACCGAGCAACCCAACGTTCCTACCAGCTCCCTCCGCAGGAATGTGTTAAAGTGCACAGCTCCAGTGACTACCTGGAGCTTCCACGTGGCTATAATGCGTGTAGTTTCCTGGGCTCACCATAAGCCAAGGTTGTGAGATCTGCTGACCATGTAGACTGTATATACAGTATGTTGGGGCAGGTTGCCTCACTGTCTCTCTGCATTCAAGAAGGGATGTCTTTGTACATCTACTGCCTTTGCTAAATCCATAAATTCAACACAATTATAAATGGGAACCTTCTCATGTTTGTGGTTCCACTAAAATGAAATTATGTTTTGCACCATGTATTTGCTACAGAGGTCGACTTTCCAGTTTAAAAACACATTGGTACTCACATCATTTTAGATTGACCTGAACTGAATTAGTTTTAATTTGAAGCTTTCGTGACTGCAGGAATCCACACTCTTTGGTTCTTTCGGTAAAGTCACATTGGTATAAAACATATGTTTATCAGGATGCTGCCAATGCCAAAATGCCCACCCACATAATAACAAAAAACAGATGCCCACTTAGCCAACCATTATCGTGAAAAGTGCTGTTTATCAATCCTGTTGCCGTACACTAACCACAAACACAACTACCCTTAAATTGCAAATTCATTTCTAACCAAACAAGTTGTCCCAACTTCAAACTAAAAGTGTAATATAAAGCATATCACAATCCCATTAAAAATTAAAAGCACGTTTATCTGCACGGTTAGAACCTATCCGACAGCGGCCAGCAGGGGACGCATTAATCACAAACGGGAGTTGACCAAAACCAACATCACCTTGGAAATGGCGTGGTAACCCATCACATCTGAACTGTTCAGATATCTGAATTACTCATTCCAGATTACTTTGGATATTAAAGTTTCTAATCGGTATTGATAGTCAATTCATAAAATGTTACCATATGCAGCTAAAAAAATTACATTTAGATATCAGGATGTTAGTGCCACAAACATAGCTATTTGCAATACGTAAAGTATTGCACATTTAAGTTTCCATTAAGAATTATAATTACAAATGTTTCTTGTTATCAATTAACCAGGTATGCAGCATAGCAGCATGGTCGTATAAATACTGAAAATTAAGCCATGAATACTAAAAGTTTACAATTAACTTTAAATACATGGGGCAGTTTTGAAAGTGCCATCTGCTCTTATTAGCCGGCTATATATAAAATGGGAACTCTACCCCGGGCCTGTAGGATATCTAGTGAATGTATGAATCTGAGATCATTGTCATGGTTCCCAGGAATGCAGTACAGGAACTCCTCTACTTACGAACGAGTTAAATCCAGAGGTTGTAAGTTGATTTATTCCAACTGTACTCCTGTCGATTCAAAACACGTACACTAAACATGGGGAAATGGCTTTTTTAAAAGCTGTATAATCTCCTGTAGATGTCACTGGTTCTTCATGTTCTGCAGATGTAGATGTCGCCACCACCGCCATCTATTGCGTGGTGGTTGAATTTACGAACCTCGGTCTGAACAGGCAACTGGACATACGGCCAGTTTGTTCGTATATCTCTGAAAGCTCGCAAGTTGAGTTTTCAAAAGTAGAGGAATCCCTGCATTTCATTCCAGCACGATATAATGTGTATGTAATAACTCGTTCCCCACCCACATCTGTTTTGCTCTCGATAATTTACACTGTATGTTCACAGGATGTCGTATGGATATGTTTGCATGGCACCATACACAATGAGTTAATGGAAAATAATTCTTAATTTTGTGAATAACACTCAAAAGCTTGGGACTACTTGTCTGGAAACAATATCGGGGGCATATGTTCACACTTACTCATGTACAGCCCTTTGTTGATACACTACTGGATAAGATCCATCCCACGGCAATCTGGTCATTGGTATCATATGCGTACACTTTACACATACGTTGTTAATACTGGTAGGAACCTGGTTACACCAGCCCACAGGGGATTATTGTGTCCATCCGTCCTGCATTCAAAAATGGGTGGGGAGGGGATGGGTGGGGAGGGTGGGGCGTGGGTGGGGGGTGGGAGGGGTGGGGCTGGGTGGGGAGGGGAGGATGGAGAGGGGCTGGGTGGGGAGGGTGGGGATGGTAGGGCTGGGGCTGGGTGGGGATCGGCTGGTCACCCCGTGGTGCCCTTATAAAACTCAATGTGTAACCTACTCACGCCAGCTTGTGCCTGCCGGCTTGTGCCCGCCGGCTTGTGCCCGCCCTCACAGTCGGGCATATTTGCGGAATACACCACGCCGCCGTTGACCCTGGCCATTGACCGAGCAACCCTACGTTACTACCCGCTCCCTCCGCAGGAATGTGTTTCTGTTTATAAATTTAACAAATAACCTATCACATAAACCTTTAATAAAGTACTCATTCCTTAAGCATAAAATACATATGCAGTTATTTGTACGCCCTACTTTAAGACTCAAGAGGGTTGAGCCCAACAATCTGCAGCAAAATACTGCACCTTTCCCATCAACTTTCATCATCAATTCATTATCAATCCACTGCTGGATGAAAGCCTCCACAAACCGCCACACCCTTTCTCATGATCCTGCAAATGCAACAATCCATCCAGCATCTGCACACGAGCCGATTCCATTGCTCCACTCAACGGATATGAAAATTTAATTTCCATTGTCAATGTACAAGTTTTTGATCCATGTCTTTAGCAGGTTACACAAGGTGAATAAAACCTGTATTCTTTAGGCACATTGGTGTGTGTGTGAAAACATGGCTATTGCGCTTGCTTTAAGCCCCGTTGTCATAGGCGGTCACGGACACGCTCCCAACTACAATCACACGTGAACAGCATCCTTGGGCCAGGCGACCAGAAAACCAAAAAACCGATTCGCAACTGGCTGTCGCCAGATGAGGCTGGTCGTAATTACCAGAAAAACGTCACCCGAATTGTAAATGTTGTGGGTTTACTCTCCAACACACCTGTGTGCTGTACAAGTAACGAATTGGCACGTTTTGTTCACGTGACAAACCTTGCTAATTGGCTGTCGGGTGGTGGCGAGTTTAACGACAACTTTATATTCACACGATCCAACCCAAAAAAAACTATTATGTTTGGCTACATACGGTGCAAAAGAAGTTCAACATTCATCATTTCAATAACACAGTTGTGGGCTCTAGCACCGCCCCCTTTGCTCCCTTGAGGAGGAGGGAGAGGGAGGGGCTTTGTTTCTTTCGCCAGACCAGAACAAACCGTCACGTCTCAGTCCCCAACCATTCAAGTGGATGTGTCAACGCATTCTCAAAATAAAAAACCCCATATAGCCTCAGCGGACTTTAGGGGCAAATGCTGCGATCGAGCACCGAGGAAGGCCGGCATGACACACGAGAAGGGTGAAGTGGTCAGCACCACACCAAACCACCTTTGTCTCCCCAGTGGCAACATCTACACACCGCACAAGGTATTCATTTGAGGCCGAGTAAACCTAGGGGAGACCAATCACCGGTTCAGATAACCGTCACCGGTGATGGCCGTGAGCGGGGGGGGGGTTAGCGCAGGGTGCTAACCGCTGCACTACCGCTCCCCACAACTCAATCTCACACACCTACACACATACAATCAGCTCACATGCACATGCTCGAAGGACCAATGCATCGTAGGACCGTGACAGCGTCTTCGGTCCAGCAGTGGACAGATAACGGCTGCTGGTGTCTATAGGAAAGTGTTCTGTGGGGAGCCATTTATTACGATTTACTTCTACAATCCCGGAGACCGTCAGACATTTTTCAGCGATACAACCGCCGACTGTGCTACACACTCATTGGCAAGTAACAATTCATCGACTTGATGAAAATCGATTCCTAAGCTTACACGTACGTGAGAATGGTCCATGAGAACAGACGACTTGTTACATGCCCACGAAATACAGTACAGGGCTTCAATCCATACACTATCGAGCCACTTTCCACGGCACAACTGAAAATGCACAAATTATATTTTGATACGTGCGTGTTCATAGCTTGTGGTTTTGATTGAACTGTCACACTTCGATGGGTTTAATTTCATTATGGGCATTCTTCACAATCCGCTGACCTCTATGAGGTTGTTGATAATGCTTATCGGTTGACAACCTGATATTTAAAAATATAGTTCAATCCATATATGTGCCAGAGGGCAGTGTACTTAGTATGCTCCGGTGTACTGACCAAAAAAGTGAAGCATAAAACACTTCCTTTGTTGGAAATTGTCAGCGCTCTTTATAACACCACGCCCGGCAGCCTTTGTCTCCACAGTGGCGATGTTAACACACCACACCAGTTACTCGTTTGAGGCTGAGTCGACCTAGGGGAGGCCTAGGACCGGTTCAAATAATCGTCACTGGTGGTGGCCGTGAGCGGGAATCGAACTCGGGTCACCGGGTTTGTAGCACAGCGCGCTAACCACTACACTACCGTTCCCCCCACTGAGGGTTGGGGGGGGTGCGTGACATCAACAGGCACACTGCGTAACGCTTCCGCATGCGGGCGACATCATAGATGTGACGTCACAGCTCACTTGCTGTGCAAAATATATCCATTATTGCGTGCCCCCCCCCCCCAAAAAAAATACAAAAGTCCCTTTTTATATATATAGATAAGGTAAAGAAAGTAATTCTAAACCACACAATTCAACAACGTGCTTAAGCAACTGCAGCGCTACTCATTGAGCAGGAGATCTGTTGTACGCAGAATTTTAATTACATGCTCATCCATGAAAAAAAGCAGTATAAAGTCCCTGCCCACACACTCGGGTATTATTATTTTTTTTAAACAGCGCATGCTAAACCATAAAAAACAGTTACCTGCCGACATCTTGAAGTCAGATTATACACGAAAATTTACACCTCCGCTTGGCACAGTTGGCTACGTATGGTGCCAAAGAAGTTCAACATACATACATGCATGCATATGCTGATACAAGTGGGTTGTGCTTTTTTTGCAGCTAGGGTTTGGTTTCGTGTCCCTTGAAATGGTACGGTGAGTTGACAAGAGTATTTCATTATACGAAAACTTTTTTAAAATACACATTTGTAATGTGAAAGAAAATAAATATATGAGCACTCGCAACACCGCATAAAACTTAACAAATTTCTTACATGGGGCGAAGGGCAGAGGTCGCAACCGGGTACCCGATACCCAGCTACCCGTAAACGGCTACCCGTACCCGGCTGGGTACGGGTACCCGTATGCGACCCTGGTGCGGCCGGGTACAGGTAGGCCGTGAGTCACTGGTGAGTCACCGTTTGTCACTCATTTCCCAACGTCTTGTCTCTTCTCACAATTCAAGTTCCTAGAATCAACCCACCCGCGCCTGCAACATGGCTTCATCCCAGAGGTCGCAATCAGGTACCCGATACCCGTACCCAGCCGGGTACGGGTAGGGTACGGCCGGGTACGGGTACCCGTTTGCGACCCTGGTGCGGCCGGGTACGGGTATGGGTAAGGAATCAAAACCCGTTTGCGACCTCTGGCGAAGGGAGTCGAATAAACACCGTTGTTGTAGTTCGCTTGGAGATGTGACTGGCTGTTGCACAGGGTTACAGATATTTATGGCTGTACGCAACAATTTTTACTGTACTGCTTGGTTTGTCACAGGGCGAGTTGCATGCAAATACGGCGAGGGATGTCACGTAACATTCTATGCAGTCGCAAGCGCTTTCAAGTTGCATATAGGTGAAGCAGACGTGTGTTGAAAATATACAATGCAGCTGCAAGAAATATATGACGGCACACGACAAAATGCACTTGGGAACAGGCATATTTCACAAATGATACAGCATCGTGGTTGCAAAGGCAAGAAGTGTGGAACAACTCTGATGGAATGTAATAACATGTTGTTATGAGCACTCACAACATAAGGTTTAGAGTGACTGGTTTGAACTGCTCAGCTCAAGCTATGACAGGTCACCGACCAGTATGCCGCAACAGGGACTCAATTATACGACATTTTCTATTATCTGAAATATGTAGAGTATTTTGCTGCGAAAAATTTCCACGTGATAAGCCACTTTGTTGAGCTATCATTTGTGATAGCCAGGGCGCTTCTGTAAAAAAAAGCTATATAGCTAGTGGTCCTTACCTGGTAAAATAAAAAATGGATTTTTTTAATTTTGGGCATATTAACTATAAAATACATGCCATGTGCATCAGTTGCAAATTCAAGCTGCTGTGACGTTATCCGTTGCAGCATCACGAATTGCTCCAAATTTGAACAAATGAATCCCGAATTATTAATGCCAACATCATCCCCTACTGGAAGAGTAATGCCCACTTATAGAAACAAACATAATAATATTTTGTGTAGCATTTAGCATAAACACGCTTAAATAACAGAATTGTATAAAATGACATTCATATTTTGCACGTGGCTGTAACCTGCACAAACCACTGCGGAATCCAACTCGGGTCGCTAGGTTCGTAGTTCAAATGCACAAACTGCTGCACCACTGCAACACCATTCCATTTACCCCATACTGTGCAAATATTCTTATTGTGCACACATTCATGTGTTTACATTTCTCCAAATGCCTTTCTGGCATATACTTAAAAAACTCTTTGAAACGGACTGTTACAATTAGACGTCTCCAATTTAATTGGTGGCAGGTGTTTTAAAATGTTTAACTTCGTTTCTGCTTAATATGTGAAGTCAACACGAAAATTGTATCACAAAGACAAACAAGCCACCTTTAGAATTGCGTAATAACAAGCTCTGATGGTATATAATACATATTTCGGATAGGGAAACAAATTATAGTTTTACTATTTTGCATTAAAAAATATTTACTTTAATGCATATTACATTTTAGCGTTCATTCTCTATGATGAAAAAACTGCTCTTGCACAGAACAACGTGGAAACATGTGGCCTATGCCATTTATTTTGCCTCAAATAATGCACCAAATATTGCACGAGGAACTGAAGATACTATCAGATCTGTTAAACCAATAACACAATGCGCATTCACGTATAAATTAGGTGCGAAAGTTACTCGAGCTCATGTATTAACACATGCAAATAAAACGTATTAAGCACCCACTTACAAACTCCTGTCATGACTTAGGCTACAGGTAGTCGAAAAAGTAAACTATAATCTATTTACATTTTACCAGGTAATGCCCACCGAGCTATATCGGTATGTTTCAGAAGCGGCCTGGCTATTACAAATGACAGCTCAACCAAGTGGCTCATCACGTGTGGAAACAGCCAAATACTCTGAACGCATGTTTCTAAATGTGGAGGGGAAAACCTGACATAAAATCTACACGACCACTGGGATAGAGAAACGAAAACTCCAAATATACAACAGGGTCGGGATTGAACCTGCGACCTCCTGCATACCACGCAAGATAGTTAACATCTTCTAACCATCAGAGCCCTTAAACTTCAGAATATAAAACACGCAAGTCGCTTTGGACGATGCAAAATACAGCAGAGCTGAATTGACACGTGACATTGCATCACCTACCCACCTGCGCATGCAACACTTCGAACTGGCTGATATATAAAAGCGTGCAAGAGAGATTCAAACGGCTCTAAAATATATTGCTTTGCTTTGCGATGATTGTGGGCTGTTGTCTACCCGTGCAAGGTCCCAGGCAAAATGTATGCATGGAGGTACAAGGGATAAAACAATGATGGCATGCAATGCTTGCATCCAGTCACTGACAGATTTCGGGTCAGGGGTTGGTTGAATGAAAACTTTCCAAATTAAGAGTAGCCTCATAAAACACATCATTACGTATGTCCAATTATAAGCAGTGTATTGCAAGCCTCTTGGAGGACGAATTATTTCAGATAACTTGAGCTGAAACTCATATCAGAAGGCCATTTAAGCCTGGCAAAGCATTGGACAAATGTTTGGCCAAACTTACCCTTTGCTTTCATCGCATATGCTAATGAAACAAAAGATATCAAGCGTATACGCATAACAAAATATAATGAGCACATGTCAATAACCAAACCATTAAGCAAAGTGAAAAGCCCCAAGTATTTTTGGACCACGTGCACAAGCTCGTGCAGCAATGCACAAGAGACCATATCACTTTCACACTTGGGTGACTAATCTTCATGATATCGCCTTACACCGAGAGGTTTGGAATTCTCTTTTTGTACTCAGGTTTAATTTGAGGACACGATTGTACAAGCAACATTAATCCAACGCTATTACCTAAACAATGCCAATTTAAAAGGTGGAATATGCAAATGTTGCGTTATTTTCACTATATCACTTTAGTTTTCACATTTTAAATCTTACCTAATCAGGTTAATGAATGTGGCCATGCATGTAAAATATCAACAAAATAAAATGTGTACATAAGCATGCATTTACGCACCTCCGATTAGCATGTTGGGCTACTTAGTGTGAAATAAGTTAGACATATAAACGAAACTATTTTAAAACAGCGCTAAACATCAAAAGCTCCATAATTAACTCAATGTCAACCTACCAGGTTAAGCTGTTACCACCCACAAACACTCATCAATAAATTGCTTAGAATGAAGAACTAATATACAACATTATGTTCTTAAACATGAAAATGAGTGGTCAAGGCCAAAGACAAAACTCACTTCTCCAGCCATAACCATATAGTAATGGACAGCTCAAAGATCATATATGGCCCGAGGCAACACGTGACAGTAACGTATTGCGGCTTTATAACCACTTCACTTCGATTTCATGAAACACTTAAACTTCCTAATCGACAAGTTTATTTAAATTAACATCTGCATCAAGCATTGGGTTTCTTTTTACTGTCAGAAAATGGTCAGACTATTCTCAACTGTATAGTTCAAGGCCAGTGAGATCAATTTCTTAAGGGACTTCAAGCCAGGGATGCTAAATACACTTGCCTATAGGCTAACACACAGCCCAAAGAAAGGGCTTTGTACAGCCTGGAGCCATACAGAAAATTACGAGTGGTTGACAACACAGTAGGACTTGGGGCAATGTTAGGTCCAATAAGAATCATTGCTGCAGGAGCTTGTGAATTGTGTTCCACATTCTAAATTGTAGTTTTAAATGAATTTAGAAATTCTATTCATTGCTGTAGATTTCGTATCTCTTTTACACATTGACGACTCTGGTTCGACATTCAACGTGGACCTCTTGCAGCAGTCACCGTGACCATCGCGTGAAAGAAGAGCATAATGTTATTTTAGTTAAGTAGCCAATACATTCATTTTTTTCAAGGCTAATTCAATAAATACATGAAACAATACTCATTTGTAATATTTTAACAATGTAATATCTTGCAATACTCAATCTAATTTAAATGTATTTATAGTCGTAAAATAAAATAAAACTCTATGCAAGAGTCAGTACAGATGGAAAATGGGTTGTTTTAGCATTTTGCTTTATATACAGTACAGCGCTGCATGTTTATTATACGAGGACAACATTTTAAAGTCAATAATAGCTGCATTAATTTATATTGCCTAGTCATAGTACCGACGCCAGGTTAGACTAGAGCATTGTTATTCTTGGGTCTTTCGGTAAAGTCATGTAGATAGGTTCAAAGAAAATAACAAAAATAACAAGAAAACTACGACGTTTCGATCGCAACACAAGGGGTCGTCTTCAGGAAAAGGGGGGTTAAACAGTTTGTCTTGGAAGCTTAACCCCCCTTTCCCTGAAGACGACCGCTTGTGCCGCGATCGAAACGTCGTAGTTTTTTGTTATTTTCTTTGAACCGATCTATGTGACTTTACCGTAAGACCCAAGAATACGAATTCCTGTAGTCACGAAAGTTAAGTCAAGATTTCGTGCATTGTTGTTTACTAATTTTCAGAGGAGGGCCACTTTCGCCGATAAGGCATCAGTGTGAGAGAGCTCCCATACCGCCTGCATCAATTTATATTGCCTAGTCATACTACTGGCACCAGGTTAGACTAGAGCAGTGTTCTTTGCTCGTCTTCAGAGGGGGGCCCCATTTTCGCCGATTTGACATCATATTCTTAGGTTTTTTCGGTAAAGTCACGTAGGTAAAAAATGTTAATTAATGAAAGTAAAATTAAAAAAATAAAAATCGCGTTTCGGAGGCAACACAAGCTTCTGTCTTCAGGTGGAAGCTTGTGTTGCCTCCGAAACGTCGTGATTTTTATTTTTTATTTTATTTTACTTTTATTAATTTTTATTTTTTACCTACGTGACTTTACCGAAAAAACCTAAGAATATTAATCCTTGCAGTCACGAAAGCTTCAAATCTAGATACGACATCAGCATGAGGGCCATCACACCACCTGCAAGGGGAGCTTCACATTTGTGTATTGTCGAGGTGCCACATGTCATAGGCCGCACTGAACGGCAGCAGGGGCCGCCGGTGGTCCATGGACCTTCCAATGAAGAACACTAGACTTCGAGTAACTTGAAGATAACCCAAGCCTGTTTTACAATATCTCCTTTTGGACCGTTCCTTCATGGAGAGATGCGGGCCTTTTGCGAGATTTCCTCAACCTATTTTTATCTTACGACATGAAGCAGAACAATCAGCCTGAAATTGAGGAAACAATCGAAAATAAAAATGGGTCTGTCGTGGCACGCCGAGTAGTACCCATGGTGGAGGAGATCACGCCCGTAAGTGCCAGCACATTTCACACGGGACTATCCCAGAACTAGTTGTAAATGTCACAGGGTCAGTCACAATTAAATGGTTTCAGGATTGTCACGAACATAACTCGGCCAAATGGTCTTGTTAAATGTATTAACATCACGGAAAACAATAAAGACACACATGAATACACAATTCACATAAGATATACCCAACAAACCCTTTACTAACATGAACATTTCTAAAGCATAAAATATGTATATATTGTTTACCACACTGGCTGGTGGAAGATGTTGCCTACTGGGATTGGACACTAGATTTGTGGGCAAGAAAGGAGAGAACACGGCTACACAATTTTGACCTAGTTAGGTATGTCAACAAAGACAAAACCCCCGTATGGCCTGAACAGACTGTAGGGGCAAGTGCTGTTAGCGAGCACCTATGAAGGCCGGCACGGCACACGAGGGGGTGGGTGGTCAGCACCATGCCGGGTCACCTTTGTCTCCTCAGCGGTGATGTTTACATACCGCACCAGATACTCATTTGAGTCGACCTAGGGGAGGCCCAGGACGAATTCAGATAATCATCGCTGGTGTTGGTAATGAGCGGGAATCGAACTCGGGTCGCCGGGTTTGTAGCGCAGTGCGCTCACCGCTACACTACCGCTCCCTCCAGGCATTTTTTACCACTTAAACATGGGATCACTCATGTGTGGCCCACAGATAAATACAGGCACGTTGCGATGGTCAATCTACAAATGCTATTCATGGAAAACATTCCTAAGGATGACAAAATATGCAGTCTGCCAACTTCCAAAGTTGGCTGAAGTGTCCCACGAAGTACATTTGACGTCCATTCTTAAAAATGTTTGTTCATCTCCAAATCACTCTCACCCACACCTCTGATTAGCACGGTTGGCTACGTACAGTGCAAAAGTAGTTCAGCATACATACAAGCCAAGTGCCTTGGGCTAGTTCAACAGTCTGAATTCCACAATGCATTTAATGCAATGTAACAATAAAAAAATTATAGAAATGTTATTTGAATGTAAACTTTAAGCGAAAAACATGTGCCCTAAACCTCAGAGCATGTTCAAAAACGTGACGGCATTTAAACATAATTCCAATAACATTAATGCCCCAGTTTACGCAGGAGATGCGTTCCTGAAAAAAGCGATGACGGATATCCAAACGACGTTAAATCAAAGCAATTTTTCCACGCGCGCTATAAACAAATACAGCGGAGGGTATGGTGAAGCTCTGTTCATGTGTGCATATTCATCCTAGGCATACCCACAACAGTACATGATATTAAATTACAAAAGATACTGTACTCAACACTAGTGTACAGCAGTAAAAATGGACAAATTATACAGGGTACAATAAGACAGTGCACTAGAAACAATCACCAAAATACTGTACGTACATAATATATTGTACTCTACAGTATAGTAGATTTCTCTATGCGCGATGCAAAGAAGTTCGTGTCCATGGTAGGTGGATAGGCGATGGATAACGAGAAAGGACGGACGATGCTGTCAGTGTGGGTTTGAGGCGATGCAGATCAGGTAGCGGTGTTAATAATAAAGCGACGACGCATTCATGAAATGATGTAAAAGGGGGCGGAGACAAAAATCGGGCTATTGCTGCCCCATGCTGTGGTTAAGTTATGAAAATTGGTGCAACTGTGAGAGCCAACTCAAGGAACAGGTACAGCAGAAATGGAAAGGTTCAAAGCAACGTACGATGCTACCACATGTTAGGCACTCGAGTGCAACCCGGTAATGTTTCCAGATCCTAACACCATTCGCATGGTCCTCTGCATCCCGACAATAATATGCACAGCTATTTTGAGTATGCAAAGCCTATATAGCCGTTGAGCAACATTAATTCATGCAAGCCCCCTCCATTCACGGCACACGCAAATACAACTTTGCACATCTGCAATCCGAACCGTGCAGAGCATCAACAAGAAATTAGCCATCACTTTTGCCACAACCGAAGGATCCACCACCTGCGTGTGCGATGCTAAAAGCACGTCGCGCCAAACAAAAACTAGGGGGGGCCGGCTGTACACAGCATTGGACATTGTCGACTAAGTGCGACGACTTCTTTGGCGCGACGATTCGGCAACTAACAACTCCTTGGCCAACATCGTATGGATCGGGGTGGTTGGGGGAGGGGGTCAGGCAACCTGCGGCTCCGGAGTGATTGGTGACGCTATTTTGCTTCACGACGCTAATCATTCATGACCACCGTCTCGCGTTCGCGTTGCATTGCGGCTCTTGAAACGTTGAGCTGTTGGCCGAATTATAAACTAAAAAATGGCTCCTCTTGTTATGTTTTCTTGCCGACCCCTGGTGTGAATAGAACCCCGCTGCTACCCTGGAACACACGCTGCTAAAGCTGTGTAGCGGACAGATGAACCCATATGGTTTCCCCCGTAAAACGTATTAAACTAAACTATTAAAAAATATATTTTAGGAGGTAAGGCCCATATAGCTCTTTTTATTAGAAGCGACCTGGCCATAAATGATAGCTCAACAAAGTGGCTTATCATGTGGAAATGTATAACAGCCAAGTATTCTAAACGTATGTTTTTAAATGTGGACGGAAAAACATGAGGACCCGGAGAAAAAGCCACATGACTACGGGGAAAAACATGCAAACTCTGAAAATACAGGCGTCAGAGATCAGGATCGAACCCACGACCTCCTCTATACCTGGTGAGGTAATTAACATCTCACCACTGTGGTGCCTGGCTGAGCTCAGTGAAGGCAACACTTGGATCCCAATCGCCACCGCATGGACTGGTGTGTTTCTACGGACGCTTCTGCCTCAAGGCTACACAGTTTAGCTGCTGCTGTTTATGCCTGAACAGATCCAGAAATCAGGGGGCCAGGCTGCCATGGGAACCAATGCAGGCTTGGTGAGCAAACTAAGCTTGGTGTCCCAAACTGAACAAGCACAGTTGCTACCGGCTGTGGAAAACAGCCATGATACACGTTTTGTGAATACAAAATTAGCACACGTGCGATAGAAAATCTCCACAACACCCCTCTTACCCAGCGCCACTGCCCATCATCATTTTGCATGTTTCTAAGACCAAAGATCTGATCACTGAAAATTTGGTTATCCACAAAAAGGGTTTCCGTTTGATGAAATTAATCAAAAGCACATCAGAATTTAAATAAAGCAGAATTTTTGGTCCAATAAACATACCAGACAAAGCGAGCATGTTTTCTCGTTAAGAAATTAAACTGCTAACTCGCCATCTTAATTCTATAGAGCTTATGCAAATTTAAGCTTTTGCAACTTCCTTCCGAGTTGGCAGCAAAACATAAAAATTCTGTAAATAATCAAACATCCCTAATGAGGTAGCATTATTGTATGTAAATGTACAGTCAATACACTGCTGAATGAGGGCCTCAACGCATTGTAGGTTTAAATGACCATACTTCACCACACTGGTCTGTATAGGTTTAAGGTGGGAAGCATAGTACGGAGTACCAAAAGGATATTACACTGCTCCTCACCACAAAGCCGAGGCCTATAAAATCTATTTGTGTATGCTGGTTACCAAAGATATATCAAGGCTGAACCCCTGCACGACTTCAAAAATGTAAAAAGACTGAGGTGCATTCCGAACAGTTATTAATTTGGTCATAGACGAATCACATGGAGCCTTCACCACCACTAACTAGCATTACTGTACAGGCCCTATCGAGGTGGCACACTTAACCATACTATGATACGGCAGGAGAGTCATGGGGGAGACCTTAATCCAACGGTGAATTGACAAAGGGCTGATTTTTTTTTTAACACAGCAGCATAGCTTATTTTAACCACAGTAAAACTGGCATCATACATGCGTGACTGTACTGAAATCCACGATAGGAGGAAATCGTGAGCAATGCACTCACCTACTGGAATGCTTCTCATCCTAGGTTTTGAATCAAGCCTATTTTTTTAATGCTTCATTGTTAATATGCATATCTATTACAATGGCACTACACTGTAGTATTATGGAACCTCTGGTAAGAAAATGATAGTCGACAGCGGCGGTGGTTGAACTATGTATGTAAAAATACATTTTCCATTGCGTCAAACCCATGGGCTCTTTTAGCCACGTAAACATATGCTACGCTTAAATAAAATATGTTCCCCTGCACGCATCCATGGCAAACGGCGAGGAGCAGTACATTGTGGGCACACAAGCCTGGAAGGGTTACTGCCAAATTGGTTCTGAAGCGAGTGTGGGGTGGATTGGCTCCGTCGCAAACTCTCAAAAGTTTTAGCGTGCGACCCATTATTTGGGTTTTCCCAATTTACTTCTGATTGTAATAAGGGGCCTTTAAAAACTATAAAAAGTTAATCTTCTTGGTTCTTTCGATAAAGTCACGTAGAAGGGAAGTACTTCCTTTCTACGTGACTTTACCGAAAGAACCAAGAAGATGAATCCCTGCAGTCACGAAAGCTTTAAATCTATAACAAGTTGTTTGTAAAAATAGACATTAAGGATATGTATACATATGTATTGCATTCAAAGGCATTTAGCGTGCAGGGAATGCATTTTGAGTAACAAAAATTGTCTGCACGTGTTAGTATATGATTCATGGTCAGGTTATGCCACTTACACGCATACAGTTGTACTTGTATAAGTCAAGTTATTTCCGCGCATTGTAAACCCGTTACACCTACGGTATTGTCTACACTGTTAGTAAGCAGTGATTTAATACCAGATTATATTCATACCTATCTCTGACGCCTGTATATTTGGAGTTTGCATGCTCTCCCCGTGGTCGCGTGGATTTTTCTCCGACTCCGACGGTTTTTGTCCTCCACATTTAAAAACATGCATTCAGATTATTTAGATAACTTGTTCTATAAATGTCCAAATGATGGGCCACTTTGTTGAGCTATCATTTGTGGCCAGGTTGCTTGTGAAATATAAGTTAATACCTCAGTAGGCTTTGCCTGGTAGGATGGGGATGTTTTCGTTGTACTTGGGCGATTTGTTGACCTTTATTGTACTTTGCACTATCATGTTTTTGTATTGTTTGTTGTTGTAACGTTCTTACCCGCTTTATAGATTATCGGATTCCTCCAGGATAAATACATTTTAAATACATTTAAATACATTTTCTGATTCTAAACTATTGTAATACCATTTCCATAATGACCAACATTGAATGTCTAGGTTTGTAGCTAGTCAAAGTTCACGGGCGGCATATTATAATAAAACCACAACTACGAATTAATGTCTCGATGTAGATTATTTAACATTTGGGATAAACGTTTCTGAAAACGTGGAAGCAACAATCCATCGTCACCGCCAGACGATGTCTCCCGAGTTTCAGGTTATTGCGGTACCACTTGAATTATTGAGGTTACTCTTAGAAGGTAATGCTGCTGGCTTCACACACTCCAACAGTGATATCAACAACGTTGGCAGCACCCCCACAGAAGTTGAAGCGCATATGGACCGGTTTCCCCATTAGCCAATTGCAGTACAACCGACACTCCCAGCAACACGATATGCTGTGGTGCCTTTTAACAACACACCGTACAATGTAGGCAACATGCCATAGTGTTATAATTAGAGCTATAAACGATTATCAGTTTACAAAATCAAACATATACACACGAGGATGCGCTAAAGAATCACATACTGTACTGCATGTACCCAAATAAACCACTCAATACACTAATGTATTCAGGCAGAGTTAAGGAAAGGTTAAGCACAGTCAATTACGTATGTGTAGACAATAATAACAATAAGTGTTGGAGCGGTGGCACCGTGGTTAGTGTACTGTGCTGTGAGGCTAAAACTATTTTATATTTCAACAGGAAAGGCCCACTGAGCGATATCGCTATTTTTATTAAGCCACCTGGCTCTCTCAAAGGATAGCTCAACAAAGTGGCTTATCATCGTGAACATTTGTAGCAGCTAAATACTCGAAAACGGATGTTTCTAAAGGTAGACAGAAAAACCGGAGAACCCGGAAAAAAATCCACGCGACCATGGCGAGACATGCCAACTCCAAATATACACAGCAGGCGTCGGAATCGAACCCAATGTCTTCTGTTTATCAGGCGAGGTAGTTAAACATCTCGCCACCATAGCCGTTTGTATCCTGGCCATGGCTAACATCAGTGGCTGGTAATATCTGAAACAGTTTCTGGGCCTCCATTCAACAACTTACAGTGACTAGAGCAGCGAAGTATGATGAAACACTTGCCAATGGAGATGCGAGGCATCCATCCAACTGTGGATTACGGGGTTGTGAATAGTTCTTTTAATGAGGGAAGAACGTGGCTTTTCTACATTTTTTTTTATTCGCAGGAACCAAAACGAGACAAGAGAAAAGGGCCTTTCTCGGCCTGAGGATTAGTCGTGAGCTCCGGTGCCGAGTGATGAATGTACAGTACGGATAACATTACACACTGCATTGACCTGTTTAATCCTTTGGTTATCTCGCTAATACGTCAAACGGCAATAAAGCCAGGGCTTTTCAACAACAGAGAATAAAACACGTGTCGGTCTATCGCTTTTCTTCCTAAAATGGTCGAGAGAGAAGAGGATCATGGGATGTCTTTCTCAAATGGACATTACAACGGTGTTCCGCGTTCCCATGACGGGGACGAGTATATCCATTTGACAACCACCGTTAACTCTCCCTCCAAGTGGTTCTGTACTCATTTGGTAACCTAGAAGGAACAATATGGCTATGTAAACCCCTATCAAGATTTGAACTCGGATTTCTTTGTAGTTTCGCTCGACTGCCAAGCTACCTAGACCGGATATAAGCAACGTCTCAAGACTTTCGCCTATCCGTCTCTCCACACAACCCATCATCCCCACGGCATTTCTGGGGGTGCGTAGTAATTCCAGTGGCATTGATTCAAGACAAGAAAACTCTCAGCTGGTGTCGACATCGTGGTCTTATCGGCAGTCAGGTTTGCTTGAATCAATCATGGTGTTTTATGGACATCTGTCAAAAATAGATTTATAGCTCAAAGGATTCCTCCAGTATAAATCAATATTCTGATTCTGTTATAGGGAAGCACCCTATCTTTACGATAATAGAGTCCTAGTTTGAGGCAAACTAAAATATATAATCCTACACACTCAAAATAATAAGCGTCGTTATGGAGAATATAAATAAAACGAACAACGCATCCACATATCCGTCTCCAAATAAAACAAAATATTTATGTAATTCCTACACAACCCATCCGCGCCATGGGCTTCTGGGAATGCATAACTCAGTTTAAATTGACCGGTCCAAAAAAGGTTTTTAAGTTGTAAACGTGCAAATTAAAATTGCATCTCGTGTCGTAAACGCTCTTATGTTTCTACACGGCCTGTTATTTTCACCGTGTGGCACAGCACTGATACAGGATGTGAAACGTATTACTTAACTGCTTTCATACAATCGAACATGTTGTTTGAGTTGGCAGCAGCAAAGAAGAAAACGTGAATGATAGTAGTGCATATATTATCCACTGAAATTTAAGCAAATAGTTAAGGTGCCCCGTCTTATAAATCGGTGGGTGCGAGCGCGTTTAGAGTATTTGGTTGCGATAAATATCCACATGATAAGCCCCTTCTCGTTGAGCTATCATTTATGGACAGGGTGCTTCTAAAAAAGAGATATTAAATATCGGTCAGTGGGGGCCTTACCTGATAAAATAAAATGATTAGTTTTAGTGACCTATATTTTAATATATACTTTCCTGACACCGGGCACACGTTCGGGTGACTTTTCCCTTTCAGGAAGGTCTTGGAATCCAGGGGAATATTTATTGGATCCAACAGGCCCATTTTCACAAAATCCATCAAGGTGACGTCATGTATCTATCCAGAAAAGTCTCGCCGAGGCAGATGGCCCATTTCAGGAGGGTTCGTGCATTGGGATGTTCCAATTGCCCGTTTTAAAAGGAGTGGCTTACATGTGGGAGAAAACCAAAGAAGGCACCACCCCCCTTGGATGAGACTCAAATACAACAGGTTACAAAGGTCCACACGTGCCTAAAAAACAGCATGGAGCAGGTGTGGAAGTGTGTCTACACGACAGCATGGAGCAATGTGTGGAAACGTTTAGTTAATGTGCCTACACACAGCAGCAAGAAGTACGTGTACAAGTGTGCCTAAGACGTGCCTACACACAGCAACATGTGTAAAAGTGTGGTAAATACGCACCTGGGCAGCAGTAAGTAGTCCGTGGAGAAAAGCTCTCTGGACACAACAACAAGCACAGTGTGTGTGTGTAGAAGTGTAGTAATACGTGGCTAGACACAGCAACAGGGAGTAGTTGTGTAGACGTAATGTGGCTAGTCACTGCAACAAGGAGTATGTGTAGAAGTGTTAGTAATGTCTCTAGGCAGCAACAAGGAGTGCGTGAAGAATACGTAGCCAGACACAGCAACACACGTGTGTGTCTGTGTACAAGTGTAGTTAATACTTGGCTGGACACATCAACAATGAGTATGTGTAGTAAGCTAATACGTGGCTAGTCACTGCAACAGGGAGTTGTGTAGAAGTGTTAGTAATGTCTCTAGGCAGCAACAAGGAGTGTGTGACGAATACGTAGCCAGACACAGCAACACACGTGTGTACAAGTCTAGTTCTTGGCTGGACACCTACAATGAGTATGTGTAGTAAGCTAATACGTGGCCTGACACAGCAACACTACGTAAGCCAGACACAGCAACACACGTGTCTGTGTACAAGTGTAGTTCTTGGCTGGACACATCAACAATGAGTATGTGTAGTAAGCTAATACGTGGCCAGACACAGCAACACTACGTAAGCCAGACACAGCAACACACGTGTCTGTGTACAAGTGTGGTTCATACTTGGCTGGACACATCAACAATGAGTATGTGTAGTAAGCTAATACGTGGCCTGACACAGCAACACTACGTAAGCCAGACACAGCAACACACGTGTGTCTGTGTACAAGTGTGGTTCATACTTGGCTGGACACATCAACAATGAGTATGTGTAGTAAGCTAATACGTGGCCTGACACAGCAACACTACGTAAGCCAGACACAGCAACACACGTGTCTGTGTACAAGTGTAGTTCTTGGCTGGACACATCAACAATGAGTATGTGTAGTAAGCTAATACGTGGCCAGACACAGCAACACTACGTAAGCCAGACACAGCAACACACGTGTCTGTGTACAAGTGTAGTTAAAAACTTGGTTGGACACATCAACAATGAGTATGTGTAGTAAGCTAATACGTGGCTAGTCACTGCAACAGGGAGTTGTGTAGAAATGTTAGTAATGTCTCTAGGCAGCAACAAGGAGTGTGTGACGAATACGTAGCCAGACACAGCAACACACGTGTGTACAAGTGTAGTTCTTGGCTGGACACATCTACAATGAGTATGTGTAGTAAGCTAATACGTGGCCTGACACAGCAACACTACGTAAGCCAGACACAGCAACACACGTGTGTACAAGTGTAGTTCTTGGCTGGACACATCAACAATGAGTATGTGTAGTAAGCTAATACGTCGCTAGACACAGCAACAAAGGGGGGAGGTGGGGGGAATGTGTCGAAGTTACAGTAAACGTATTTTCCGCGGCCAACAAAGCCGAGTTTCGCGATAAGGAAGTGGCGATGGTAACTTGTGCCCAGGGCTCGCTTTCCACATGGCGCTTGCGAAATTACACGCGGCAGTGGCAGCAAGCATTAGGCAAGGTCGCGTTTCCCGTCCGGCCAAGATGACCCGTGTAAACTTTTAACAACACGATGCCGAATGGTTTCTTAGCACACGCCTGACGATTACGGTACTGGGGGTGGTGGTATATGTAAGTGAAATAGTGCAACTGAGGGCTCGTTTTTTCATACCCCTCCCCCGGTGGCGAGGCCAACATTGGATCAGAGGGGGGCCACGTTGTGCACAAGTCTTTTGCTCGACTGGCCGTGTTGAATTTGTCTTCTATAATCGCAGTACACGGAATGATCGAGCGGCACTTTACGTCGATTGAGTATTTAACGTTGCTTTAGAACAACGCGGAGACACAGAAACGATCTGCTTGCAGTTCCATTAAAAAAGGACCCCTCTCCAGTGCCTCTTAAAACCTAACGAGATCGGCGCACACACACACACCACACTCAGGGTACACAGATCGCGTATACAACAAAAAAAAACACCCACCGCAGCATGCAACAAAGATCGACATTCATTACAAGACGGTACGTTTACCCAATTAACACAAACCAATTGCGCACTTCGCGCGGGCAATTCACACTCACCCAAGCACGGGGAACGCCGGGCGCGTTGCGGAAAGACCCGGCAGCAGCAACCGGGGTGGACGCGGAGAAACGAGAAACGCCGCAACAACGGTGGTGACCGCGTGTGAGGGCAACAAAATAAGAAAAAGAAAGAAAAAAAAAAACCCTCGTGGTCGAAATCGGTCGAAAGCTCCTCACGAGATGCTCGATTGCTGCGAAATTATTTGTCGAGTTTTTTTTTACTCTTTAACCCCCCCCCCTCCCCTCGTCTCAATAATTTACGTGTAATTCGTCTGAGGCGACCTGCGTGTGATGTTGTGATGTGAGAGAGAGAGAGAGCGAGGTTAGTAGTGGTGGTGGTGGTGGGGGGGTTTTGGCGGCAACAGGTGTCGGGGGTGTTCAACGCAAACTCGCTGGGCCGCGCTCTCCTCCCAATATGGCGGCCGGGGTGCGCGCGCACGTGCCGCGAGAGCGGGAACGCGCCGGGGGGCGGGGCTTGAGGTGGGGGAGGGGGTGGTTTGTGGGCGGGGCTTGAGGTGGGGGAGGGGGGAGGGGGTGGTTTGTGGGCGGGGCTTGAGGTGGGGGGAGTGGCGTGGTTTGTGGGCGGGGCTTGAGGTGGGGGTGGGGGGAGTGGCGTGGTTTGTGGGCGGGGCTTGAGGTGGGGGTGGGGGGAGTGGCGTGGTTTGTGGGCGGGGCTTGAGGTGTGGGAGAGGGTGGTTTGTGGGCGGGGCTTGAGAGGGGGGTGGGGGGAGTGGCGTGGTTTGTGGGCGGGACTTGAGGTGGGGGAGGGGGGTGGGGAGGGGGTGGTTTTGTGGGCGGGGCTTGAGGTGGGGGTGGGGGGAGTGGCGTGGTTTGTGGGCGGGGCTTGAGGTGGGGGAGGGGGGGTGGGGGAGGGGGTGGTTTGTGGGCGGGGCTTGAGGTGGAGGGGAGGGGCGTGGTCCATTGGGAAGAGCCTGAGGTGGGGGAGGGGGTGGTTTGTGGGCGGGGCTTGAGGTGGGGGAGGGGGGTGGGGGAGGGGCGTGGTCTATTGGGAAGGGCCTGAGGTGGGGGAGGGGGGTGGTTTGTGGGCGGGGCCTGAGGTGGGGGGGAGGGGCCTTAGCGGGGAAGGGCCCTTTTTTTCTGGGGAGGGAATGGAGCCTCAAGCTGGGTGAGGGCATGGCGTGTTCTGTGGGGCGGTGCCTAACAGACGGGAGAGGTGGAGCCTTAGCGGGAGGGGGGCGTGTTTTGTGGCAATGGGTGGAGCCTCAACTGGGTGGAGGCGTGGTGTGATCTGTGCGGAAGGGCCTGAGGTGGGGGAGGGGAGGGGATGGAGCCTCAGCGGGGAGCACCGTTTGAGACGAGGCTCAAAAGAAAGCTGTCTCTCGTGTGGACCAATCAGTTTCAAAGACAATGCATATATTATCAGAGTATGTTTTTTGTTTGCATTCTGACCGCAACTATTGTGGTTAATGCAGACATGATTCCTTGTAAAAGGTTTCGGTTTGGTGTTTTAACAACTTAACACCTGTTTTGTTCTAGATTTGAAGCTTTCGTGACTGCAAGGATTCATATTCTTAGGTTTTTTCGGTAAGTCACGTAGGTAAAACATTAAAATTAATAAAAGTAAAATAAAATAAAAATCCGAAACGTCGTGATTTTTATTTTATTTTACTTTTATTAATTTTAATGTTTTACCTACGTGACTTTACCGAAAAAACCTAAGAATATGAACCTGTTTTGTTGCCTGATTAACGGGGAAAACCCTATTCTCAGTACTCAAATTGTGAATGCTGTGGGTTTATTCTCCAACACACAAGCGGTGGTCTAGATGGAGGGGGCTGGGGGACTGCAGCTCACAATCAGAAGCAACTTTCATTTTAATTATTGGAGGAATCCGCTGTTCATCACGAGCGATTACATAGCTAGCAAGAAAATCAAACAAATCAAACGAATCAGGAGATTGCCTAACGGAGGGGCAATGCATACGCTGCTGGGACTTGCTTCTCCGTTTTGTTGTTTTCTTGTTATTATTTTGGTGTTAAAATGTAAACGTGGCATAGCAAATGCAAAATCTCGCGCCGCCTTTAACCCCCTCGCTTCAGGGTGCCATTCGAGGACAGCGAGGCGCGTTTTGCTCTTTGCTCCGCCGTGCAAAACGTGATTGCCCGCGACACGCTGAGTGATCTGGGGCGAGCACGTTGCTAATGACTATTTCGGGTTGGCCACGAGAGAGAGAGAACGAGAGACAGACTCACCGGAGTTCCTATCCGGTCAAATGTTTTCCTGCCCAAATATGGGTCACGTGAACTTTGAGGCATTTGGGTATTGCTTCGGATTATAAGACGGCACTTACGGACCACCCCCTCCCCCCCACTAGCCCCCAACCAACCAGCCCCCCACTTTATTTAAAGCAAAATGTTGCGTCTTATAATCCGGAAAAAACCGTCACGTTACGTCCCGTTTTGCGTTGTAACTACATTCCGTCTCATGAGTTTAACCAATGTGTCCTGTAAACTCAATCCGCATCGGACATGATACAATCCATACTCTTAGTTCTTTCGGTAAAGTCACGTAGGTAAAAAATGAAATTAAAATTAACAAAAATAAAACAATAAATTAATTTTAATTTCATTTTTTTACCTACGTGACTTTACCGAAAGAACTAAGAGTATGAATCCTTGCAGTCACGAAAGCTTCACATCTAGAAATGATACAATCCACTGCTGGATGAATGCCTCCCCTAGCCTCCTGCCACCGTGATCACACATTCTCCATGCACACGAGCACCTGCACAGCGGCTGATTAGATCTCTCCATCTTCCGCGATGGACTTTACTCTCCAGATTATATCCCTGTATAGGACGCAACGCACACGCGCGCATATTCAGTACCTTTTATGGTCACGGTTCTGACAGGGGTGACTGATGTAAACACATGCATATAGGGCAGTGCGGATTAAGCGAGTTGCGGGGCCTGTAGGATATGTTATAAGGGGCCGTAATAAATAAAAACACGTAAATATTAAAACGCACATTTTTTACTTGGTAAAGTAATTGTATTTTTTTCATATGCTATACAGCCAGATATTACGACAAATTGCTCACCTTAAACACCCAGTCGTTCATAAAAGTTGAAGGCGGTATAGTACTATAGTAATAGAGCAAGTGCAGAATCACTGAACCGGAATTGATAATAGCTTGAAAGCAATTATCGCGGGGCCCTTGAAAGTGCGGGGCCCGTAACATATGTAGCTATCTTCTTGGTTCTTTCGGTAAAGTCACGTAGAAGGGAAGTAATAAAATAATAAAATAAAACATAATAAAATAATTCTCACGACGTTTCGGCTACAACGCAAGCAGCCGTCTTCAGGTGAAGAATGAGACACTGCCAAGCTTGGAGCTTATATATAAGCTGGGTTGGAGGTGGAAGAAGAGCGCCTTAACAAAATAATGTGCATATCAAGAGGAATTTAGCATATTCATGGGAAATGTGTAGGAGGTGGGCGGGGGGGGTTCAAAGTCATATTACTACTAGGAGAATCCGGCACTGATATAGGACGATCTATGACTCATAGGGAGGTCAGCAGCGATGGGTTAATTTTGGCCGACTTGCTGCCTTAGCCATGCAAATGTCTCAGTGAACTCACAACGATGGGTCAACGTTGCTTGATGTCAACGTCGGCCCAACGTTTGCATGTTTACTGGGATGCTTGCTAGTAAACAAAATAAATCACCCGCAAAATTTCGATTTAAAGCTTTCGTGACTGCAGGGATTCGTCTTCTTGGTTCTTTCGGTAAAGTGACGTAGAAGGGAAA